>NW_017096024.1:67863-123930 GCF_001412225.1 Nicrophorus vespilloides
ATGACAAAATTAAATAAATGCTTTATGTTATTAAATCTGAATTTAAGTGGAAAATCTTTGGTTTTATTCACTTAAGCCAAAATCAAGTTATAAGCAAAAAAGAAAAAATGATCATAACAATTATATCAAAATTATTATATTCATCAACATTATGTAAATATTTATAAATTAAATTGATAATTCCATAAATGCTGGAATACATAAATGGAATATAGAAAGAATTCATAAATTACTTTAGGAAACTTGGCAAAGTGCAATAATAGAAATTCGAGAAATGCAGTTTTAAGGGAGAGAGAGTGAAAAAAAAATTAAAAAGAAAATAAAAGAACATTCATGAATTCCAGTTGGACGGCTTGAGTAAAGCCGCTTAATGTCGGGTTTTAATATTCGACAACTGAAAATGTATATTCATTCGTTTGGTATCAAATCGTTCAGCTTAATTTCATTCTTTTTTTTTTAGTTTGTATAGATGAATTTGTAGAAAATCCAGTTTCCTGCAGATACAGACAGTATATGTCTTTATAAATAATGAAACTATATGTGTTGTTTTTGTACTTTCCTAAGAAATAAGTCGGAAATCTATTGAATATAATCCAACATTAAATATATACAATTTTATTAAGAAAAATGTAAATAATTAAATTAAAAAAAAATACAAATACATAGAAGAATCCCGCACTGAATCCACCCGGGAAATCTTTCTTTATAAAATTTACTATTTCTCTTTAAATACATCAAATATATTCATTATATTTCCTCTATTTCTAAGTTATTTTTTTTTGTAAATTAATATAAATTCGTGCATTAATTAATTTCAATTTGTTTAAACATCGAAACCTTCGTTTTTCGTATTGTTATTTTCTGATTTTATAAGATTTGGGTATAAAAGGTAATTGATTAACCCAGTGATTTTCAAACATTTTTTGGTAGAAACATTGTTAATAAACTGATGTTTGATTTGCACGTAGATCTATTTATATATATTTGTGGCGCGAAATTTTGATAGTTAGATGAGAAATTATTATTATTCCATGAAGAGTCAGGATACAAAAAAATCAGCTAATTTTCCAGGATTTCACAGCAAGGAAATCTCTGGTAGATCTTAGTTAAAATCTTAGTTAAAAGTTATATAAATCAACATAAATGTTTTAATATAACATGCATTGTTAATAATGGTGCAGAATGGATTGAAATACAAAAAAAGTGTAAGTCTTAATTTTAATTTGAAAAATATTGTAATTTCTGATTTCCAATTAAAATATTAATATATTTTATCTGAATAATCTTGTCATCAGATGAAAATCCAGCAATAGCATCCGAATATCTACAGGAAAATTTAGATAAGCTACAAGAATGGATTAAAAAATGGAGAATAGCAGTTAACGAAATGAAATACGTGCATACCACATTCACGCTAAAGAAAGACACTTGCCCAACTGTTAGACTTAATGGACAAGATCTGCCCAAAGCAACAAAAGTCAAATATCTAGGCATGCATCTAGAGTCTAGATTCTAGACAGAGGACTCACATAGAAAGATCACATACAGACTAAGAGGGAGCATTTAGAAATAAAGTTTAGATAACTCTACTGGCTTCTAGGGAATTATCAGTGGAAAATAAATTACTTATTTACAAAGTAATACTGAAACCAGTATGGACGTATGGTATCCAATTGTGGGATGTGGCCAGTAAATCGAACATACAAATTATACAAAGGTTTCAATCAAAATGCCTCAGAAATATTATTGGTTTGTCAGGAATAAACAAATACACGAAGATCTTCATATAGATATGGTCAAGGATACAATACCAACATTTAGTAGTAGATACCAAGATAGACTGAAGTCACATACTAATGTTCTGGCTATTGGATTACTCGACAACATTGAATCCACAAATAGGCTGAAGCGTTGCAATCAACTAGATTTAGTATATAGATTTAAGTAATTATTAATATTCAAATCATCATAATGGTAATTATCCACCGGGAAAGATTATCCATTTTATGTCAACCTTCTCCATTTTAAATTTACTCAATGTTCACATAGATGAACAGATTGTGAATAAAATTATACCACATATTTTTTTTACCTGAATGATGGATAAATCAAATCCTTGTTCATTGAATTCGCTTGTTTGATTAAAGATTTGTAATAGTGGAGTAAAAACGCAAATGGTAATTCAACCTTGAACATTGTTTGGATGCAAATAATTTTTGGAATTTCTTCAACATTTCACTTTATCAAAACATTGAAAGTTTTGTTTTTTGTATTGTTATTTTCTGATTTTATAAGATTTGGATATTATCTTTTATATAATTGATTAACCCAGTGATTTTTAAACTTTTTTTGGTTGTAAAATTGTAATTGTAAAACTGCATCACTTTCAAAGTTTGATTTGCACGTAGATTTACTTAAGAAATGCATAAATACTGGCGATAAATTCAATTAGTTAGACGACAATTTATTATTATTCAATGAATCTGAAGAGTCAGGATTATAAAATTTCCTAGTATTTAGCTCCCGTATACGTATATAATAAAAGTCAATTGGAAATGCTGCAGAATGTATGAAATAAAACAACAAAAATATTATAAATCTTTCATAAAAATTTCATTCTGAAAAATGTTTAATTTGTAATTAAATATTAATTCTTTCGACTCTGAAAACATATATTAAAAGTATTACTAAATATCCCACTCATAATGCAGGGTTTTAAGAGTACTTCAATGCACAATGCGTTATGATTCATACTAATAGGTCGTTGTAAGTATAGCATAAAGCTATCAACTACATACGGATACACTGTGGTCTCGCAAATTTCTACAAATTTCAAGTAAATATCTATTCTATTTAGTAAATTGTGATTTTAACATAAACAGGTACGATTTGAGAATATATAAATAATAAAATAGATACAAGATTTTGGAACATTTTTTAAAAAAAGTGAGACATTTTCAGTGGGATATAGGAAAATGAAGTTGATATTGAAGAACCAGATGTATCTTACGAACATATAATAGTTAATCAGGAAATATTGAGTGATATAAATACAAAACTAATTTTCAACCAAAATTGTTTGTAAGCAATAAGAAAATATTGATCTGTATTACAGCAGAAAAATCTGAAAAGTTAGTTAAGGATTTTTCTATATTTTATCTGAATGATGGATAAATGAAATCATTGCTTAATGCTATTGTATTCGCATGTTTGATGAAAGATTTGTAATAGTGGAGTGAAATTGAAGTGCGGTCTGCGTGCACGAAGAAGGGGAGCAACGACGTCGACGAAGTAAGTAACTGAAGTGTGTTTGTCTGCGCGTATACGTATACAATTGTCTGTGTAAGTGTGTTCGTCTGTGTATAAATGTGTGTGTTTTTAGTAGAATGCAAAGGCGTTCGGAAAACGAACGGAAAATAATAAGTGATGTATTATAGGAGAGGACAAGCTTAGGTACACAGTGTTCGGTGTTTCAAAGAGGATGAAGGGGTATATGCTAAATATTCAAGCATTACAGCTCTGCATAAATTCATTTCATTACGCCACCAAATATTGCTCCAGCATTCTACTCCGCCTCATGCATATGAATGAATTCATTATATTAAAGCCTTTTCAATGTATAATTTACTTTTGCGTGAGTCATTTCAGTTCACTCCTCTCCTGCTTATAAAGTGGGAATCGTTTCGAATATTATAATTATATTACGCGAGTTATGATTGCTCTTGTCCTCGGCAAGAAAGTCCCCAAAACCTCATCCTTCTTCAACTCCGCCTCCTCCTCCTCCATCATCATCTTCTTCTCTCTCTCTCTCCCTTTTACCGAAAACCCTTCAGTTCCTCATTCATCTCGTACTTTTCACCTCATCTTCCTTCTCCTGCTATTCTTCAACCAATCTGCGCTCTCGGCAACGCTCAGCAACTTCATCGCCTCTTTTATAATTTATCGGCGACCAAATTATCATCAGAACTTGATATATTACCCGGCTATATTAACAACACTTAATTTCCCAAACTAAATCCACCGAAACCTTAACTTTTATTGTGTGTGTTTAACGTCGCCCGTTCAATGAAGGGGGAGAATTTCATTATACAAGAACGAATATATCGAAAACTCTCTTCAACTTAAATATGAAAATAATCTAATTAACAAAACAAAATATCTAATTAGTTTATACAGGAATGCTTCTCATAATGCGGGTAATCAATCTCGCACTATTTGAAACCGGACTAATCCAGAACTTTTAACCGCACAAAGCGAAAAAAAAACGATAATTTAAGTATATAATATAATTTTGTCTAGTAGATTCAATTAAAATTGTTTTGAAATTTTCGAACCGGGCAATAGTGAATCCGCACTGCTCGAAAGCGCACTATGCGAGGTATTGCTATATTTTTAAATTTTGTTATTAATTTGTTTGTAAATTTCACTATTTAGAAATGAGAAAAACAATAATTTGCAAAAAAAAAAAATGAATTGATAGAAACGAGAGCATATCGAAGATCCAATTAAAAGAAAACGATAAACAACATCATCATCATCAACTGAATTACTCATTAAAATCGAATAAATTGCAAATTCTAAACAATTCCAATTCACAATTAAGTTCCACCACTCCGAAATTGCGTCTCGCTCCTCTCGGCAAATTGAAATAATTAAAAATCGCTTAGCGTACTACCGATGATAAATTGATAATTTTCTGCATACAATTAAAACGCATTATGCATACCGAGCCGCAGTTCCTCCATCTAATTACAACTAATTATGAGATCTTCCCACCCTGCGAGAGAATGCCTCCATCTCATTTCTTTCTTTAATTAAAGACGTGCCTGCATACGATTAAAACCCAACAACCGACGAGATGTGCACAAAATTCCGGCGGCAAAATTCAAATCGACCGATGAGAGATATTCGACCTTGAAAATTTGTTCAGATGCAAATTCAATTCAGCTTTGGAATTTCTTCATTTTTGTTTACATTATTTATTGAAATCGATTGATTTTGGTATCATTTCTGTATAATTTAATACATTTATTTTATTACAAAATATTAATAATTTTTCTCTATTAAATGTATATGTATTATTTAATTAATTAATTATAATTTATTTTAATGTCCAAAAATTCGTTTTTCATAGTGTTATTAATTTATAAGATTTAGATATACATTCTAAATAATGGATTAAAGATCTTCAATCAATCTTCTTTTTTAACTCTTTGTATAACTGATCAATTTCAAAGTTTGATCCTACGTTTTTCGTTAAAGTACATGCATCTACTTAGGAAATGCATAAATTGTAGCGGGAAATTCAAAATTAGACTTAATTTTTACGACTTTTATTCATATTCAGTTTTTCATTCTTAAAATCGATAAAATTTGTTGATTTTGTTGTCATTTCTATCTATTTTAATACGTTTATTTGTAGTTATATTTATTGAAATAAAAAATTATAAAATTTATAGAAATTTAATTACAAACTATGTAATTTACGATATTCACTATTCCTCTTTAAATTCACCTTTAAATGTAGATTTTTTTTTAGTAAAAACAACAAAGTTTTAAAACATTTTACTTTTGCTGAATTAATTTCTATTAATTAATAACAATTCGAAAATTAAAGAAACGAAATTATTTAAATTATAATTAAACTTTTATTTTTCATATTGATAAACTGATTTTATAAGATTATAGTTCATATAAATCTTTAAATTTAAGAAATTATAGCAAAATTAATAATAAATTGATGTATTTATGTTGTATATTATTTTATTTTTCATTGCAAAAACTCAATCAATTTCAAAGTTTTATCTCTCATTTTTCTTGTTAATTAAAGTACGTGCCTGCATATATTAAAGCACCTACATCGAAATGCATAAATTCCAGCGGGAAATTCAAATCGTTCGATGGGAAATTCGACCTTGGAAGATGCTCCGATGCTAATTCCATCCAACTACCCAAGCTTTCGCATCTCTCCATCTCTATTAATTTCATTTTCATCTTCATCTTACGCACGAACTATCTCACACTCAACGAGCGTGCATCCTATAATAGCTATGCAGATTTATCTAATCACTATAATTCGTCGAATAATGATACAGTGTAATCAGGCTGGATGCAATAAGTTATATAAGGAGGCCGGAGATTTGCAACGACACGTCAGGATAAATAATCTGCGCCCAGTCAATAATAACCTCGTTTGTCCGCTCCGCAACGAAAATAAGATGCTGCAAGATGAAAGCTCGTTGTTTTTTGCATAGAAGAGAAGAAAAAGAATAACAGCAACAATAAAACGACGACGAGGACGAAAAGGGAGTGAAAATAAAGTGTAATATTCAATTAATTCGCTCTCGCGTGTAGCCGCATCCTGCAGAAGGATTCTAAATCTTGCTCGGATCGTTACGAGAGAGCAATTTCCAATGCGGGAGTCGGGGTATTCCGCCCCTCCGGCAACGTATGCAGATCTAATGATTTGTTTTGTATTTTTACATAATAAACACAATATATAATCTATACTATCCCGATTTTCAACTGAAATATTATCATCATTCTCATTGCATTTCTCTAATATTTTTACCATTACCCATACTTTATTTAAATTATATATTTAATTTTATATTTAGTTCTTAACTTAATTCTTTCCTGTATTCTTTTTTAATCACATATCTCTACTTCGTTCTTCATTTAGTTCTTTACTTCTTTTTTTTCATCGATTCTTTGCTTACTTCCTTGATGATATCTACATAATATTTTACTTGCTAATTACTTTAATTCTCTACGTACTTCTTTATTTAGATATTTACTTCTTTCTTTCAACGATTCTTTACTTATTTCTTCATTTAGTTCCTAACATACTTTTTTATTTAATACTTTACTTCTTGTTTTCATTGTTTGTTTACTTACTTCCTTGATGATATCTACATAATTCTTTACTTCCTTTTTTACTTCTTTACTTTTTTCTTTCAGCGTTTTTTACTTCTTCTATTAGTTCTTTCGTTACGTCCTTGATCAGTTATGTACAATATTTAATCACTTACTTCTTCATTTAGTTATTTTGATATTTCTTTACTTCAATTTTAAACATTACTCTAATAACTTCTTCATTTCGTTTTTTTTTTCATATTTTTTAATTCATTATTTTAACATTTCTTCACATACTTCATTTATTAGTTATGTTCATATTTATTTACTACAATTTTTCAATATTACTTTACTAACTTCTTCATTTCATTCTTGTATATTCTTTACTTACTTCCTTGATTAGTTACTTCAATTTTTCAACATTTCATCATTTCTTCACTTAATTGTTACTTTAAATCTTTACTTATTTCCTTGATTTATTATGTACATATTTCTTTACTTCCAATATTCAACATTACTTTAATAACTTCTTAATTTCATTCTTTTCAAATTTCTTTAGTTCATTATTTCAACATTTCTTCACTTATTTCCAACTTAAATTCTATACTTACTTCCTTGATTAGTTACTTCAATTTTTCAAAATTGCTTTAATAATTTCTTCATTTCATTTTTTTCAAATTTCTTAAATTCATTATTTCAACATTTCTTCACTTACTGATTAATTTAATTCTTTACTTACTTCCTTGATTAGTTACTTCAATTTTTAACTTTGCTTTAATAATGTCTTCATTTCATTCTTTTCATATTTCTTTAATTCATCATTTCTACGCTTAATTCTTACTTTAAATCTTTACTTACTTCATTGATTTATTATGTACATTTTTCTTTACTTCCATTTTTCAAAATTACTTTAATAACTTCTTCATTTCATTCTTTTCATATGTCTTTAGTTCATTATTTCAACATTTCATCATTTACTTCTAACTTATATTCTATACTTACTTTCTTCTTAATTTACTTTAATCTGTCAACATTTCTTTATTTACTTATTTTATTTCGTTCTTTTATATATGTTTGCATAATTCTTTCTAAATTTCTTTACTTACTTCTGTTTTCCATGTTATACTTATTTCTTAATTTAGTCCTTCACATATTTCTTTATTTCCCTATTTATTGACTTACACCTTGATTTATTTCCTTATTTCCTTATTTTTCATTTAATTATTTTATTACTCATTTACTTCATTCTCTCATCATTTTTTTTTTAATTATTTTCTGATTTATTTATGTTTTTCGTTTCATTTTCACATTTTTTCATATCGTTCTCGTTGTTATTATTTTTTTTCGCTCTCAAACGTGTCGATTTGGTTCATACGCAACGCAATAATTAGCGAGAAAGTATCTTGTAATTAGAGAAAATGTTATGTACGTTTAATTGCTAATTGAGTTTCAGGTCGATGCGATGTTAGTTCCAATTTTAATTACCTAATTACATGGAGTATATCAATGCGACTGCAACGAAGAGGTGGACGAGATGGGATGAGGTGAGGGAGGAGGATGATGCTGTATGTTGGCATTAAACTGCGACCAACCCCATTGTACAAACATACCGTTTTCGACAGAAACTAGGCTGTTCAACATGCTAAATCCTCTCATTTTTTTCCTCTATCTCGTAATCAGCTTTGACATTAAGTTTGGACAAATCATTTCTTCAGTGTGTCTGTGTATTAATCCTGTTTTGTAACACCGATGAACCAATCAATTTTCAAAGATAGCTCGGTGAAAACTTTTGGTAATTCTCTGAATTTTCCAATTGTGGATTCCCGGAATCATTTATTATTAACTTCCCGGAAATATTATATCACAAGTTTACTTTACTCTTTTGTTTCTGATTTTTTTGTCTTTGCCTCATTATATTACTAATTTTCGTAAAATCTCTGATCCGACTCATTTTCTGGATCAAAAACTTTTTTATAAAACTTACTTTTTTTTTCAAAAAAAAAAGGTAATGTAAAATATTTTAAAACCTTAGCATCTGCTAAGAATAATTTGCTGTTAATTATTCGCTTGAGTAACGTAGAGTTGATGAAAGTGTAACATTTTGTAGCATTTCTAAGAACTAGCATGATTTGAAATTTATTTTATTACATAATTTTTAATTATGGTTAACAATTTATTAATTGTATGTAATTAAAACTATATATTAAATAGAACCGATTTCCAGCTAGTATTTTTGGTATTGCAATGTTTTGTAGTAATTAACACAGGCAAAGACGATCGTAAAATCATTCCTTTACTTTAATAATGATGAAAGTAAACGTAAATACTTGGCGCAAAACAAATTGTAATTATTTCTCGGAAGCAATTCGAGCGTCCATTTATTTGCAATAAGTGAATAATTTCTTTTCATGCATTTATCCTCTCTGCCCATTCGCGACGTTTCAATTGGTTTTTCTTCGGTTTTATCGTCGTCCCAAGCAAATAACAGCAACAGCAAGAAATTGCCAGTATGGTAATGAGCAGTAATTAGCGCTAATTGAAATGAATTTTTGTCGTACGTATCATTTGTAATGTGCGCTTGTATCGTTGCATTGAATTCCTCATAATTAGCATTATTGACATTACACAGTTGGCGCGAGAACAATTGACAAAATACACAAACGAGAACAATATGTGCATGGGGGACTACGGTACCAATCATATATATACACACACACATTTATGTATGTATGTATCTATATGTATGCATATATATATATGTGTATATAAATATACATGCATGAGCATGAATGTTTGTGCCTCTGGGTTGTATTTAACTAATAAGGCCTAAGCTATTAATTGATATCAATTTTCCAATTTCAAAATCGATATTTATGGAATAGCAATTACACTTTTATAATTAGTTCACTACGTTTTATTTATTTCTTAAATATGTATGATTATATATTTCGAAATCGATATTTGAAATAGGTTTAAAAAACTAAGTTTATTAAAAATTTCGATAAAATTGAAATACAAAAATCGCCCGAAGTTATTAAAATGTGCTTAGTTTTATGCATACAATTTGAATTTGTAATAATAAAGTAAATCTGAGAGTGTAAACAATTTCGAAAAAATAAATAAAAATACGAAAATTTGACTAGATATAAAATAAAGTTATCTCATTGGAACTACAGAGTTTTGTGAATTTCGAGTAATTGGATATAATTTGAATATGTAAAAATAAAGATAATTGTAATAATATTAAAATATTCGAAAAATTGAAGAAAATTGACAACTTATTTCCAGAAATTAATAATTAAAATAAATCTGAAAGTTGGGTCATTAGAAAGTACACAATTCTAATGATTTATTTGTCGTGAATAATTGGATACAATGGAAATATAAAAGATTTTTTTGCGCAATATGTTTTATAATGAATGCATTATAATTGACGTATTCTCCAGGTAGAAAGACTTCGGTCTTTAGTTATATTGGATGACCAATGAATATAAGAAAAAGTCAAATATAAATATATGAAAAATTAAAAAAAAATTAACAAAAAAAATCCAAAATTAGATAATTTATGACAAAAAATAATATATAAAATAATCTCATTAGAAAGTACTCAGTTTTATCTTTAGGACATTCAATGATTTATTTAGCGTGTATAGTTGTCGAGTAATTAGATAAGATATGAATATAATGTAATAAAGTTAAATCATAGTTAACAGTTGCCATAATGCGCTAATTCCATCTTATACAATACGAAAATATTTACAGTTGTACACAATTTTGAGTTGCTCTGTTAACTAAAAGCCACTTTTTGGAGTTTTAATCATTCACTATCTGCCACAATTATGACAATGAGTTGAACAGTTTTTTGACAAAGACAAAAAAGATAATAAACAAAATAAATAGGCATGGAGCGGAACAATTTCCCATGGGAAATCTTCCTATAAATAAATATAAATTTAATACAAAAATAATAATTCAATGATCTTCTTCCGTTCAGCCAGTACAACTTCGCGAACTTGATACTCAGTTGCTAAGTCGGCGATCCAAGAATAAGCCCAAGTATTTGGCATCGTCGGCCTGCGGAATGATTTTATGTCAAATACAAGTATATCAAAAATTTCGAAAAAAAAAAAAAATATAACAAAAACACCAAAATTTGACAATTCATTACAAACCATAATTTTTACAATAATCCCATTAGAAAGTACTCAGTTTTATCTTTAATTAGGACATTCAATGATTTATTTGACGTGTGTATTTGTCGAGTAATGATAAAATATGAATATAATGTAATAAAATAGACTAAAGTTATCATAAAGCGCTAATTCCTTCTTATACAATGCGAAAACATTTAGAGTTGTACAAAATTTGCTGATGCTCTGTTAACTAAAAGAAAAGCGTTATCCAATTTATATTATTTTCAAATTTTTAAACCGTACTATAGTGAATCAGAATTAATGAAAGCCGTACTATACGAGGAATTGTTGAATATTTATAATGAAATCAATTAATGTAATTAATCTTTAATTATCAAATAAACAAACAGAATATTTGGAAAAAATCGAAAAGATTATAAAAATATAATCAAATCATAACAAGACTTTATATAGTAATAAATGTATAATGAACATAAATTGTTAAATGTTGAGTTTACATTACTTACATTCTTTAATTGTGATAAACTTAGTTGAAACATCAACTGAGACAGATATAAAACGAAAAGTATGAGAAAAGGACACTTTGGGAAACAAAGTTGTAAAAGTGTATGAGGTATAATTGCAGAACAGAGCGAAGAGATTTGCGAGAGTGAGAGACAGTGGAAAGGGTTGGGTTTTTAGCGTTCGGTCGGTTGTCAACTTTTAACTAACTTTCCAATAATACCCAAATACCGTTTATGTGCAAGTCAAATACAAGTTTAAATTAGCTTTG
Source organism: Nicrophorus vespilloides (assembly GCF_001412225.1). Lineage (NCBI taxonomy): Eukaryota > Metazoa > Arthropoda > Insecta > Coleoptera > Silphidae > Nicrophorus > Nicrophorus vespilloides. The sequence goes on from NW_017096024.1 coordinate 79,645, forward strand.
CGAATAAATTAGCAAGTTTCGCGGGACGCCCATCTCGGCAATTATGGGCACCGCCCGGCCTTCTTTGTAATTATTGTTATTCAAAATTATGGAATTTCAGATGTTTTATTATGCTGATTCGTATTCGCCGCGTCCCTAAAAAGAGTTGCCCGCTGCTCGAAGCCATTATCCTTTATCCTTCTTCTACAAACCAAACCCCATTCTCATCCTCCTACAACCACCCCAATTTTGCATCGAGAATTTATAATTGACTAATGGCGTTTGTGTCGCGGCTGCCGTTAAACTTTTTAATTGCATTGTTTTAATGAATTAAACAAATGTACGCTCATCCCGTGATGAAGATGACGAGAGGAAGAAAAGAAACCTCACCCTTCGAATCCTTAAATCCTTAAAAATCCGAGAGGTTACAACCCTTAAAAAACACAAAGAGAACACACACATCTGTTGCTTACATAACTGAATATATACAGGGATGTTTTTGACCACGTAATGTTGCATAATTTATTTAGTGTAGCAAAAGGCTGTTTTCGGGGAGGGTTTGAAATTCATTAATTGATTTAATTGGCAGCATGGTCGAAACCCTCTGAAACTTTTTGCGGTCGGTGCATACAAATTTCCACAAAGCCCTTCCAAACTTCCGCACAAAAATACAACACACACATACTCATCCCCATTCCCCCCTCAACCTTTCGGATGCATCCGATAAATTAGTTTATGGTCAGTGTTTCCGGTGCTGCAATTAAGAAACTTGCTCTTTGTAAGATGCGCATTTCGAAGTTTTGCTCTCGACCAGTTTGCGACTGACCATAATCCCTATAGTTTATTAAACAAATATCGTTGAAAATCGAAGATTAGATTTCTTATTATATCCTAAATTATATAGTTACACCTCGCATAGTGCAGGAAATCGGTTCCACCAATAACACGGAGTGTTTGAACTGATACAATTAACCAAGAAAGTAAAACTATAGTCGAAGCATTTATGGTTCTGTCTGAAAAATATTAGTGGCGTCTGGTTTAGAACTAAGATTTTCATAAGCGAAATCCCTTGTATAAAGACAAGGGCGGATATATCCGCCGCATATCCGCAAATGGTTAATAAATAACATGTGAAAGAAAATCTCACTTAAATATTTAACGATTTAATATGTGTAATGATGGTAATGATTTTACATTATTTATTAACATTTGTTTTATAAACAAACTTGAATCATGATTAATTTTACGTTAATTTAATTTGATGAATATTACGTGAAACATATAAATAAATTATATATTTTATAATACAATTAATTAATTATACATTTGTGTATTTTACACGTAATTTTCCGGAATGCAATCATCAATTTTGTATTGTTATTTACTATGATTTATTTAATTGTAATACATATTGGTTTATCGTATAAATAGTAAAGCAAATAACTTTATTGCAAGTAAAAGTTTTATTTTAAATATAAGAAATGTGTATATCTCAGCCCGAAAAAAAGGAAGGATAAATATGATAATATATTTAACCATTTTTTTTTATTTCAGTTCGACAAAATTCATGTTAGAATATACACATTTTATAAACTTATAAGGGTATTATTATTTTAATTCATCGCCAAAGAAACGAAAAATTACATAACAATGTATTTGTAGTGTGTGTTCTACAAAGTTTTTAATCTATATGTTTTTATACCGTGTTTTGTCCACGTGATTGAAAAGTGATATAAATTATGTTTGCGTTTTATTAAGATTTTTGTCTCAACTATAACCAGGACGGTAGTACAACATATTTTATTGAAAAAGGAACATTTTTCTTCACATGAGAATTTAACGAACGTTAAGAAGGAAATAAAAGTAAGTAGAAATCATTATTTATGATTTTAAGCTTCAATTGCTTAAATTATTTGGGAAGTCTATTAAGTTAAGTTCTAAATGAATGCGCATTAATCCAACTACTTCGAAAGAATGAGAAACAAAATTTTATGTTTATTGTTCATATATCAATTTATTCCTAACATATTTTTCTTTTTAAATTTAAAAAAGAAAATTGTAATTTCCTATAACGTCCTTAACCTTCCGTAGCTACTGGACGGATACAGTGTCAAACATAAATTTATAAATCCATTTGCCTTCCAATCCTCGACTACGGTTTCTTTCTTTTCCAATGAATATACACATTTTATAAACTTATAAAAGTATTATTATTTTAATTCATCGCCAAAGAAACGAAAAATTATATAACAATGTTTTTGTTGTATGTATTCTACAAAGTTTTAAAACTATATGTTTTTTACCGTGTTTTGTCCACGTGATTCAAGTTTGTTTATAAAAAAATATTTATAAATGATGTAAAATCATTACCATCATTACACATATTAAATCGTTAAATATTTAAGTGAGATTTTTTTTCATATGTTATGTATTATCTATTTGCGTACATGCGGCGGATATATCCGCCCTATCCTTTATACAGGAGATTTTGCTTATGAAAATCTTAGTTCTAAACCAGACGCCACTAATATTTTTCAGACATAAAGGCTTCGACTATAGTTTTACATACTTGGTTAATTATATCTTTTATTTATTTTAGATTGATTTCTATTTTATTTATATTCAAAAAGATCAAACAATCCGTGTTATTGGTGGAACCGTTTTCTCATACTAAAATACCTGTCCGTATACAAACGTTCTGTCATTTGCATCTTAGCCAAAATTCGACATCCACAATCCACCAAATGATCTCCTTTACTCTGAAACAAAAAATGTTCCTCTCCTCGACAGATTCCTATCGTTTTCCTTTAAATTCATTTCCAAAGATTCCAATATTTTTTCCCTTTAGCAGTTGTTTATCTCTCGTAATCCAAATATTTATCCTAAATTAAAGTATTTTTTTTTATTTTACTATTACTTTTTCTGAATTTCTGGCCAATAAATTAATTTTATTTATTTTTAACAATTATTTAGACAATATTTCTAATTATAAATAAAATATATCTTTAAGAAAAAGTAAATCTTCTACATTTTTTTTCTAATATATTTTTTAATTTCTTAATAAAAGTACGCGTAATTGGATTTGCCTAAATTGAACGACAAGAGATTGTTATATTGAAAAAAAATCGAACAATTATATATTTTGCTATAGCAAGAATTTAGAATCAATAAATGTATATTTTTTTATATCGAAAAGTGTTATAAAAGAAACTCTATTATTTCATTTTAGAAGAACTTTTCAATTATATAATTTAAATTTATGCTTTTTTTCACCATTATTTTATATAATATTTCCAATTATTTCTAAAAATATGAAATTGTTAAAAATATCACCATATATATCATACAAACATATAATTTTATTTCATTTATGGAATTTCTTAAAACAAGGAAATATTGCGCAAAATAAAAAGTTTTGAATGTTTTGTCCCATACATCGAGCTTCTTCTTGAGACCAGTCTTATGCAAATGGTTCCAATCGGTTTTCTGGCTAATCTTCAGTTCCTGGACAATGGAATAAGTGCTCGCATGTTGGTCCAATTCGACGATTTCCATGATTTTATCAATATTTTCGACGATGAGCATGTCTCATCTTCGACGTCCATATTACCAGAATGGAAGCGTTGTTGAATTCGATACTCTATTGGGTCCATAAATAAAGCATTTATTTTTGGCCGCCTGCTCCGCTTTTCCCCTTTCCACTAAACACAAAACTGTCAAAGAATTTTTTTGAAAGTGTTATGTCACCTTTCAGTCCCATTATAGAATGACAAGATGCAACGTATACAAAACTTTTTACTTCACCCAATATTAAAGATATAAATAAAATCTAATTATATTAAAAATATATATATATATATCAGTAGTTTATATAATATATTCAATTATTACGTCCAGTTCAAAGTCACTTCTATCTACTATACAAATATGTGTTCATTGACAAACAAATTTATTGTTATATCTGCAATGTCTTATCGAATCTTAAGAACTAAACTAATGGAAGCACAATGATTCCATTTAGAAAGAGATATTTAAGATAAGATATAGAAATAGCGCCATTAATTAAGAAAACTCAAAAATCATCAATTCAAATTGATTAACAAAGCGATTTTGGCCAGAAACCTGTATTTCATAAGGCTGTCAATAGCAATCGCCGTATCTGTTAAGTAGTGCAGCAGATAAAATCGTATCTTTTAATATATGAAAATTGTAAACTAGCAGCACTCAATCAATGTGCGTGGAGAGCAGTGGGAACGCCGTGGGCAGCTTTTACCATGAACACTTTAATTTTCCACGATAAGAATCGAAACTTATAAATAAAGCCGAGTAATTCAATTATAGAAAATCGAGCAAAAGTCTGTGGCGATTGAGAGGTTCACGTTTATAATTAAAACGACGATTATGCAAATGGAAAACGTTAAATTGAGAGAAAGAGAGAGAAAGAAATATTTATGCAAGAAGTATTTATGTGGTGTTGTGCAATATTCGTGTCACTCGGAAAAGAGGTTGAGCGTGAAATTAATTCCATCAATTTAATATTATTAATATAATTAGCGCGCGATGAAATGAGTTTATGTGTGTGTATATTTATATATAGATATATATGAAAATATGTACGAGAGAAATAATATAATGTGTGAAAGAGAGAGAGAGAGAAAACTCATAACAAACATACATAAAGTGAAGTCGCCGCAAATGGTATATTAACATAAAATAATTAATGAAATCCGTGCAATTAAAAGCTAATTCATATATAATAAATATTTATTTGTTAATTGTTTTATTAAGAAGGATCAACAGGTTAATGTTAACTTCGTGATGGAAAATGAACGCGTGTCGACGGACGCAGCAGCACACGCACACGAAACGGTATATCGGGTTCGAATATAAACACTATTAATAATATCATTTGATATCAAAATATTTTGTAATGGATAAAATTTCATAATTTATATTTGTTACTCTAATTTAATACAATTTATTGTTAATAGTTTGAAACTTTTTACATTTTCTCAAACTTTATTTTATTTTTTTTTTAATTAACAAGAATAAAATAAAGTTAGATAACTAATATTTGCAATTAAAATATAAAATCTTAGTTATTAAATGAAAAATTTCAAAATATAAATCAATATAAAAGTCATAAGTTATTTAATATTTCAGTTAATAATTTCAAAATAGAGCAATTCTACGTATAGTGCGGTTTTGATAAGTCCGGATTCAATATAGTACGGTTTGAAAATTTCAATATAAACTAAGTTTCAAAAAATAAATCAATATAAAAGAAAGTTTTGATAAAAAAAATCATATTGTATAAGTTATTAGTTACATTTTAGATAATAATTTGAAAATAGAGTAATTATTTGTAGAGTGCGATTTTGATTAGTCCGGATTCAATATAGTACGGTTTGAAAATTTCAGAACAAACTAAGTTTTAATATGTTTCATAGTATTAATAATAAATATATATAATAATAAGTTTCATAGTATTTTTTTAGTATAAAATCACATTGATACATTTAAATATTTGCTACTTTTTAAGTTAATTTTCAAATAAATTCGATTATAAGTTTTAAATAAACTAATGAAAAATTCTTTGAAAACTGTCTAAAATCGTCTATTATTTAGCATAAACCAATTTATTTATGTTAATTTTAAAGTTTAGAACTATTGACAATAGAAATGTACAATATCCTTTTTTTAATTATATCATAATTAATTACAAAATATTTTTCACTACTTTACATTTTTTTTAAATAAAGATTTTAAAAATTGAAATCTTACTTCAAGTCGAAGAAACGTGAAATGCAACAGAAAACGTTGAAAGTAAAATGTTTACCATACTTTTTTTCTTTCTCTCTCTTTACTGTAATTATTATCGATTTAAAAAAAAATTAAAAGCGAAATAAGAAATCCGCTTAATTTTATTTAATTACGACGGCCGCATTCTGAAATTAGCGTCGACGCAAATTGTAAATTGCCAATTTCGCACATTAAAATATTTAATTAACATTCGATCAATTTAAAAACGCGCATTATGTAATTTTTTAATGATACCAACGAACGTAATGTCGCACCAACAAAAAAATATGTAACGTTAGATGATTGAAATTTTACAGAACGAAATAGTTAAGCAGTGTTTGCTTATTGGAAAGGTGATTTTATATGTTACTTCTTCTTAAAGACTTCTTTTTGCTATACACTTAGCACAATTTTGCCAGTCTTCGTCAAGAAGTTGAAGATTTCACTAATAAAATATATTTTAATGAAATTAAATTTCAACAAAATTGACAGTATTTTGACATTTGACATTGACGTTTCGTATAAAGTGCTTCCAAGTAAAAACATATGGTTTGATCGAAAATATTCGTAATTTTTAATAATTTTAGTGCAAATAACTTTTATATTATTTACTTTGCTATACGCTTAGCACAATTTCATCAGTCTTCATTGAGAAGTTGAAGATTTTATCTATAAAATATGTTTTAATAAAATTATATTTCAACAAAATTGACTGTATTTTAACGTTTTACATTTCGTACAAAGTGCTACCAACTAAAAACATATGGTTTGATCGAAAATATTCGTAAATTTTAGTAATTTTAGTGCAAATAACTTTTATATTATTTACTTTGCTATACACTTAGCATAATTTCACCAGTTTTCATCGAGAAGTTAAAGATTTTACTAATAAAATATATTTCAACAAAATTGACAGTATTTTGACGTTTCATACAAAGTGTTACCAACTAAAAACATACGGCTTGATCGAAAATATGCTTAAATTTAGTATATATGGAGAAATTTTAGAGCAACTTTTAAATTATTTTACACACTTAACACTATTTGAATAAGCTTAAAATTGGAGTGAAATTTGTAAGGTAATTTTCAGATAAAATCCTTTGATAAAATTTGTTGTTGGGGAAATTCTGTAATAACTAAAAATACTTCGATCACAATAAAAAACAAAAAAAAGTATACATGCACGCATTTGCTATAAATTCAATATTTATTAACTTATTCTATAAATAAATTTGGCGCATTTTTTTCCTCATCCTCCTCCACTCCAACCATCGAGTCCCGTTGTTTTATTTCGTGGCTCCGTTGTTATTCCAATTTTTAATAACCACTCTTGCGTTATGAAATTTATTTTGTTCATACATACGTACGGGCTATGATGATGATATTTTTTTACCCGTTGTTCCGTGCACATATTTTTTTTTTGTTTGCGTTGTTGCTTTAATTTAATTTCGTCTGTATTTGTTATGTTTTAGGGCCCTAATTAATATAATAATAATAACAAACAATAACAACAACAAAAAAAAACGTGTGTGCGTACACCGATTTTTTCGCTTTTGTTTTTTTCTCACTCTCCGCTTTTTTACTGGGCGGTGGGAGTTTAGGTGAAAGCCTACGTGTATGGATGATATTTAATTAAAACAAATTGATGCAAATGTACACAAATATTGGAATGAGATAATCAATCAATCGGGCCAACGTGCAAAAAAAAATTAAATAAATATGCGCATGGTTTCTAGTGTTTTTTTTTGTAAAAACGTTTTTACGTTTTTCCATACTGCACATTTTTTTTATATTATATATATTTTTATACCCCTTCCCCGTCCCAATTTTATTTTTTCCGCCCCCCGCGACGCCCGGGTTTCGAATTTATTTTGTTGCATTACATTAATTAAAATATATTTTTTTACTCTTGTATATTTTTCCGTTGTATTCGTTTATATTTATTTTACGTGCGTATGTGTCTGTGCGTTCTCTCCTCTTTTTTTGTATATTTCATTTATTTATTTCGCTGGATTCGACGAACTGCAGTTTTTAATTATAATTCAATTTGCTATTATTTTTTTACGTTTTTTTCCCCATCCCTTCTATTATTTTATTTTTTTTTGTAAATATTTTATTTTTATATAAATGCGAAAAAAATTCGCGTCGAACTAACTAAAAACGAATGATGCAAGCAGAAATTTGTTTTGTACAATGATCTGTATTGCTTAACACATTTTTTTAATTAACATGTGTTGAAGTGCAATATTCTTACAGTGTTTATTTGGTGAGAATTATATAACAATTTTGTAAATTTATGGACAGGGAATGCAAAAAACTACTTTTTATTTCATAGTATGTAGGGTGTGAGTAGAAAATTAGATATGACAATGATAAAATGTTATTTTGTAAATGTTATTGTATATATAGACATGTTTCGTCTCTAAAAAAAGTTTAAAGTTAGAAATATAAATGTCTATCCCTGAAGATTTGTAGTGCTTGATGTTTGGATGAATGTCAAAATGACAACCTTTAAATTATTAGTATATCAGATGTCTTACACAATATTAATATAACACCTTGATGCCTAAATGACAACTTCCAAATTGTTGATGGACATCTTTTAATATATTTACTTTGTCTAAAAAAGTTTAAAATAAGTCCATGTCTAAAGATTTTTAGTGCTTGATGTGTGATGTGTGGATGAATGTCAAAATGATAACCTCTAAATTATTGACATATGTCAATTTCATTTAAAATAGTAACCTAATATTATTAAAAAGGATACAGAATTTCAAATCCTATATTCAATTGTATATATATCAAGGTATACAGAATATTAGGATTATTGAATGTATTGATGAATGTCAAATGACAACCTCAAAATTATTGACGTTTGTATAAGTTAGTATTTTACCGAATTTAAAAAATATATGTCTGTGCATATATTTTGGCTTTTTGCATACGGCTTGATTAAAAATATGCTTAAATTTTGTATAAATGTAGAAATTTTAGAGCAAATTACTTTTACCACCTTGATGTTGAGAGCCTAAATGACAACTTCCAAATTGTTGATGGACATCTTTTAAAATATTTACTTTGTCTAAAAAAGTTTAAAATTAGTAATATAAATTTCCATGTCTGAAGGTTTTTAGTGTTTGATGTGTGATGTGTAGTTGAATGTCAAAATGACAACCTCTAAATTATTGACATATGTCAATTTCATTTAAAATAGTAACCTAATATTGTTAAAAAGCATACATAATTTTAAAACCTATATTCAATTGTATATCCATTAAGCCATACAGAATATTAGGATTATTGGAGTATTGCTGAATGTCAAATGACAACCTCAAAATTATTGACGTATGTACAAGTTAGTATTTTACCTAATCTACAAAAATATGTTTGTACATCAAGGCTTGTAGAATATTGTGATACTTGAATCTGTGGGTGAATGATAAAATAATAACTTCCAAATTATTGACATATGTCAACATTATTTAATAAAATAACATAACTTAATAATAACAAAAAAAATAAAATTTTAAATGTCTATTCATCAAGGATTGTAGAAACAGATATGTCTTTCCATTAATCCTTAGTAATACACTGTAAGTGTCCCTTACATTATATTAGGATTGATGAATACCAAAATGACAACCTCTAAATTATTGACATATGTCAACATTATTTAAAAAAATAACCTAACTTAATAATGTCAAAAAATTTGAATTTCAAATGTCTATTCATCAAGGATTGTAGAATTAGATATGTCTTTTCATTAATGATTAGTAATATACTGTAAGGGTCCCTTACAGTATATTAGGATTGATGAATACCAAAATGACAACCTCCTAATTATTGACATACATCAACATTATTTAAAATATTAACCTAACTTGAAATGTGTATGTACCAAGGCTATAGAATAATAATATGTTACTTTGATGTATGGATGAATACTAAATGACAACTTATAAATTATTGACGTATGTCAACAAGTTATTATTTTATCTAATCTTTAAAATTGAAAATTAGATGTTATATGTATGTCCATTAAGGCTTGAATAATATTAAGAAACTTGCGGATAAATGTCAGAATGACACCTATCAATAATTGACATATGAATCTAATTTAATAATGTTAAATAATGAGAATTTTAAATGTCTATACATCATGACACCTATAACCTATGATAACCTATAAATTATTGACATATTTCGACATTATTAAATTAGGTTAATATTTTAAATAATATTAACCGAATTTTATAATGTCCAAAAAATAGAATTTCAAATATAATTTCAAGGTTTTAATATTAAGATACTTTGATTGTGGATGAATGCTAAATGACAACCTTTAAAATATTGACGTACGTCAACGTCACTTAACATATTAACTTAACTTTAAATTGTAAAACAATAGAATTGCAAATATCTTTCCATCAGGGCTTTCAGAATTTTGGAATACATTCTGACAGAAAAATAAGAGACAAATTCCCATGAATAATGATCCACGAAACGATCCAGTATTCATACGTGCGTACGTGGCCCCAGAAAAGAAAACAATAAAAGTATAAAAACAAAACTGAGAACTAATGTATTTATAATGTAATCTTTTAAACATGACGAGATAGTACACATATTTGCTCAACATGCAGGATAGAAGAATGGAGTGATGTAAATTTTCGGCACGGCGGAAAATTGTAATTTATTGCTTTGTAATTGTAATGAAAAGAAGAGGGCAGGAAAGACTCGCGCAAAAATGGTTGTATGCAAAAAAGGGACAAGCGGCGCGCCGTACCGAAAATCCAACTATAAATATTAAAATGGCGGAATACAAAATTCCGTTTAATTAGTTATATGTGCTATAATTTGAAATTTAAAATCATCTGCGTTACGTGTGAATGCAACAGAAAGAGTGAGAGAATAGATGTGTGTGTGTGGGGGTATGCACGTCTCTCATCATTTTTCCTAGCTTGCAAACCTCAAACCCTTTTTGTTGTTTTAATTTTCCCTTCATCCTTTTTCTCTCTCGCTGTTTTTTTTCGCTACACGTATTTATATACATAGAAGGCTCGTCTCTTCGACGACGCAACGTAATTTGAATTAATCAATTTTAATATACATGTCAAAAAAATATCGCGTGGAACATAGGAGCCGTTCGCGGTGTATCTCTCCACTTCAATATGCAAATAAACATTAATGAGAACTTAAAAAATAATTTCCCAATTATAAAACATGGAATATTAAATGCGGCATTTGCATAAATAAAATTTCCTTATAATATCCATGCCGCTTACTTCTTTTTTTTTTTCGTATACATTCTCTCTCTCTCTTTCTCTCCTCAACTCACTCAATACTTTTTCATGTACATATTCTTTTTTTCGTCCTTTTCTCGCTCACCTCGTTTCGTCCTCTTTCTCTCTGTGGTTTGTCCTGTCCTCTTTTGTTTTCCGTCCTCATGTATCAATAACGGATTTTACATAATGCATATAAAATTTAATGCCGTTTTGATTAATTGCTACTTGGACAAGCAAACATTATACAAATTACACCTGAATTTTGTCGCCGTCCGTACGTCGTTCACCTTTTTTTATTGTTTCAATTTTATTTTTGTTTTTTTTACGTCTGTCGACGAAATTAAAAATTTAAAATACAAATTTCAAATATACCGCGTGTTATTTTTTCTTTTTAGTTCATATTTATTACAGTAAAATGTGTAAACATAATAATCTCAAAAGTAAGTTAATTCAAGTTATTTTTTAGTTGTGAAAATTATTTTTTTTGTGTTGTTTATTTCATTAAATGTAATTCAAATTTATAGTAAAATATTTTAATGACCAACATATATCTGTTTTCGTCTTCACGTTTTACTTAATTACTTTACAATCACCAAAGATAATTAGAAAATCGAATATGAAAATTTAAGATAAAAATATGACTTTTCCATACAGTCTATTACCGAATTTGTAGTATTTATGTCCTTCAAGTTATAAGGTTTCAAAGGTTTCAATTTTTTCACAATTTCTTTAATATTTTTTGTTTATTTTATGTCTGTCGATGAAATTAAGAATTTAAAATACAAATTTCAAATATACCGCGTGTTACTTTTTATATCATATTTATGACAGTAAAATGTACAAAACTAGTAATTTCAGAAGTAAGTTTATTCAAGTTATTTTTTTTCTAAAGTTGTGAAAATTAAAATTTCTTGGATCTTATTTATTTCGTTAAATTTAATTCATATTTATTGTAAAATGTGTTATTCCTATATATTGTAAATTTTTTGTTGAAAAAATTTAAATTAGTTACCAAAATATATCAATTTTTGTCTTCACGTCTTACATTATAATCACCAAAGCTAATTAGAAAATCGAATATGAAAGTTTAAGATAAAAATAAGGCTTTTCCATAGAGTCTACTAACATATTTGTAGTATTTATTTCCTCCAAGTTATAAGGTTTAAAATAATAGCAGAAAAATTTTCCGATTTTTTCGATCCACGAAATTAAAAATATAAATTTCAAATATACCGCGTGTTACTTTTTAGCACATATTTATCACTGTAAAATATACAAAAATAGTAATTTCAGAAGTAAGTTTAATCAAGTTATTTTTTTTCTAATGTTATGAAAATTAAAATTTCCTGGATCTTGTTTATTTCATTAAATTAAATTTATATTCATATCTATTTTCGTCTTCACGTTTTACTTAATTACATTATAATCACCAAAGCTAATTAGAAAATCGAATATGAAAATGTAAGATAACAATATGGCCTTTCCATACAGTCTATTATCATATTTGTAGTATTTATAAGCTTTCAAATGATAGAAATAACATTTTTCATTTTTTTCACAATTTTTCTAATATATTTTTTTAATTGTACATAGTAATTTTAACTATATTTACATATAAATATAGTTTAATAAGAAAATAAATGTTAATAATAATAACATTTTTTTAACTGTCTGAGATTTTGATACACACACTGTATGTGTGAAACCAAAAATACTGAAACACTAATTAACTCTCCGCTCGACATAATGTATGCATTGCAATTTAATTATCGTTGCATTACTTAAGAATATGCATATATCCACTTATTTGACCCACATTTCGTTAATTTACATGCACTACGTGTCGTAACTCGCCAAATTGTTACTTATTACCCAATTTATTTTATCCACATTTACACGTTTCATCATCATCATTATTAATATTAATCTTCTTATTCCCTTTATCCTTTTCTGAATCCTTTTTGTTTTTAATTCCTTAAGACCGAATTTAAATAAATAAGAAATAAGCGAAGCGAAATTTATAATCGTCGTACAGAAAGAGAGAGATGCAAAGAATCTGGATATTAATTATTCATTTAATAATTCCACTGTCGGCCGAAGTCATTCCATATTTGCTTCTGAATGGAATAACTTATTTCGAAATGCCATTCAATCATATCCTCCATATAATTACATCACTGACAATGTTTTGTTATAAATTATTATGCTTTTGCACGAAATCCGCCCTCTCAGTTCTTTTTTCTTTTTCTCTCTCTCTCTATTCATATCTGATACACAAACATTTCCACATCGAGAAATCGTTGAGAAATCATATTTAAGCGTTTTCAAAGCGCTTTAATTGGAACCAATTCCTAACATAGTTTCTATAAAGTCAATATTAATTTCTTTGAAAAAAAATGGAATCGTGGCATCTTCTTGGATATTTTGTAAAATTTATGAAATATTGTAAATTATGTATTATGCATTTAAAAAAATATATGATAGGATATTTCCTATTTTTTTGTTAAATTATTTCATTACAAAATATTCTAACAACTAAGAAAATTACATTATGTCAAAAATGACGCAATGCCGATTTTTTGACAGTTTAATAAAATTCTTTCAATTTTACGTCAAAACAATGTAAATTGAATAACGTTACGTAAGGTCAAATAAGTGTGCCAACTTCAATAATTTTTTGACAGTAATTAATTAATTTATATATAATTTTTCAGTTTTTTTTATATCTAATTTTGATCTTTCTATAATAATTAATACATTGTAATTGAAATATTTCTAATAACTGTTATTTATTTGATTTTTCAGAGAATTCGTTTGGTATTTCAATTGGAAGAGGATTGAAGATGAACAATCAATTTTTGAAAAAAAATCAAGGAGATCGATCGCCAAATCGAATGTCCAAATTTGTAAATCACATCATAAGACAATATCGAATGCGTTTCGAACAACGCCCAGAGTATTTCAAATATACCGGAACTGAAGTGGAGATGGAGAGTGTAGCTGAGAGCATCGTCAGAGGTGTGACCAATCGAGTGAGGCAGTACCGTACTGTGACCATGAATTTGGGTGAACTAATTCGATTGAAAATGCCGCAACTTGTATCCAATCCTGACACCAGTGCAACAGATCAGGACATATCGACAGGTCTGTTCAGTCCAATCGTGCCTCACGCTCTGCATTCAGAAGAAAGGAATTCGTATCCAATTGTGGAAGATTTCCCAATCGAAGGAGCAGCGCAACCCCACTTCCCTCAAGCTCGACCCGTAAGATTACCGCGAGGACAGAACGTTGATCCACCACCGATCGGGGGCGTAATTGCGGTGCAATACTATGTACCAGTACCACCTAGGTTGCTACCAGCCAGGATTCCGAATCCGGCACTTCCGAGAGTTCGGCACCTGCCTGTACCGCCACGTGCTGTACCACCTGTATTACCACATCCTCCTAGGGTGCAGCCACCAATTGCTGCTAGAGTACCACCGCCGCAGGATAGGGAATTCGGACCACCGCCCTTACAACATGATATGATCCGAGACTTCGGTGCATTGAATCCTTTGGGATATTTGTCACCTCTGACATTCTTCAATAATGCCGTTTCACATATGTACGTAACTATGTGGATAAGTAAGAGATTGTTGGATGGTAACGCCATCAATAATTCTGCGCACTTTCTTCGAATTCGGGCGAATAGTAGATGGGGTTTGACCAGTCAACATTCTAATTCGAACAAAATGTTAAGAAGACGTAGAGGTTCCGATAGTCGTGTCTTTAACTGTTATCGACCGGAACCAGGATCAGATAGAAGTTACAGGATACCGACCAAACATGTGAATGCCGAACGTTCGGCTTTCGTAAATCCACGTTATGTAGCAAATGCAGCCAGTACAAACAATTCAGACAATAAAAGCAATTTAGAAAATTCAAGAAACGCAGCTAATACAAAACTATGCACGTAATCAATAGAATAAAAACAATCACAACAACCAAAAATTCAATAACAACCATTTTTCAAGAAACTGAAAGCAAGCAAGAAAATTAAGTTTTTTTTAAAATAATTATATACATTAAGTATATATTTCTTAATCAAGCGTATTTTTACAATGAAGTTTTTGCAATATTATTACAATGTGTACGAGAATCATATGTTCCTATAATAAAGTGAAATAAACATAATTATTTTATTTGTAAACATATCCTTTCTATACCTACATACAATATCATATTAAAAAAACAATTAGATAGAATTCCTATAAACTTATCCACTTCAATCTACCTTGTTTTCACTCAAAGATAATTAATGTTAGGCTTTGACATACGTACATTATATATAAGTTCGATGATACGTACATCTATATAGAGATAATTATATAATTACAGTCAGTGCTCATTTAACCTATTTGCCTTAGAAGTTCAGTTTCTATGATAATACGACAATTTAAAAACTTATTTTATACGTTAACTGCTAGTGCTAAGCAAGAAGAAGCAGGAAATCATTTCGAACTTTAATAATAATTGTAATTGTTTTATATCATATTGAAATATCAAAACATACTATTAATATACATTCACTTAGCGTGAATTAAGAAGAAATTTAGAATGAATACTTTAAATCGGATAATACGACAATATACAAACTCATTTTGTACGTTAACTGAACACTAAGTGTTTAAAATTAAAGCGCTAAAAATGAAGAAGCAGGAAATAATTTCAAACTTTAATTTAATTGTTTTATATTGTATTGAACATCAAAACATCATTCACTTAGCGTACAGAAACTTGCTTATTCTTGTACGTTAATTAAACAGAATTTTTCTTCGGTAAAATTAAAGTGTTAAGAATTAAGAAGCAATTTGGAAATAATAATATAAATCTAAAATTTTATAGTAAATACAAAATATCTATATAAAAATTAAAAGAACAAAATTTGGTTATATATTTCACACGTAATAATCTTAAACAGCAATGAAAACTTTAATCAACAGTTATTAAAGTGTCCATTAATTTCTACTTAAACTGAAGATACAAACTGTTGGAATTACGTTTAATTAACGGACAATAAAATTAATAAAGAAAAGATAGTAAAAAATGAATGCACTTAATTGATAATTAAATTTTATGGTGCTTGGTGAGACGTTCAGTGCAGTTACTGTGGTAAAATATATTAATTATTACATAAATTATATTTACTTTCGTTGTTTTCTTCTTATATTTAATTGCAGTTGATATATTTTTTGTATGTTATTTACTCTAATTAAGAGGTATTATTTTTACAAGGAAAAGAAATGAATTAGTAAATAATTGGATTAACATTTATGTAACTATAATCATAGTTGTCAATGAACAAAAACAAATTAATTTGTCAAAATGAATAAAGGTGTAAAACCAAAGGCAAATGCCAATCCGAAGTCGAAGAGGCGTTACAAACGGGAAACTTTCAAATACATTTCGTATTTGGAAGATTTCGATCAGGAGCACAACCAGCTGAAGAGAATTTGTTCGTTAACCAACGAATCAATTTGGTATAATACAATGGTCTTTGTGGGAATGTTCAGCATGTATGACACCTTGGCTGATGGTATCGTATCCATCAGGCATGAATCCTATAATTTGGTGAAGACAGGTAACATCATACAATATTGTTATTTTATATGTTATAAAAATTATATTTTAGATTTGTATTACATGTGCGATGGAACTTGGATCATCGATCACGTTCTGAGGATCATATCAATTCGCATTAACAAGAAACGTTTGACCGTTTGCAAAGGTTTGGAATTTGCTTTGGGATTGTTATCCTCGATTCCACTGGAGGTCTTCTACTTTCAAGGTTCTTTCGTGAAGACCATGCTGACGATGAACCGCATCTTGAAAATCATCTACGTGATAAACATCTTCAGAATGTTGAATTCAAGAGTAAAATGTTCGGTGCTTACGAGATCCGTGCAAGCTATATGCCTGATGTTCTTCTGTTTGATGTTCCTTGGATTTATATTCACTTACATGAATTGCTACAACGACGATTGTCACGGCAACGATAGTACGGACGATGAACATCTGTACAAGATCATGTACGCCATCTGTGGAGCTGTCACGATGCGAGGTTTCGGTATAGAAGCAACCGGTTACTTTCAGCACAACACCATCATCGATATATCGACGATACTGCTCTTCGTCTTCATCTTCTGCATGTACACAGCTTACGTGACCTTCAACTTCTTCATCGGAGCCTTGCACAAGAGCAATTTCAGATTCAGGTTTCTTTCGATCAAGATGATTCTGAAAAGGAACAGGTTGTATCGGATTTACATGGATAAGGTGGACGATTTCTTCGATTGCATGTGGAGGGTTTGCAGAGGTTACCATGGTTACATGGCTGAAACTAGGATAGAGTATCCCTTCTTGCAATTTGAGAGCATCCTGCCGCAAGCGTATCGCACCGAAATCCAGATGGATATTTGCATGGCAGCTCTGGTGCACTCCATCCTCTTCAGAGACTTAAATACTGACTTTTTAAAAGAATTATCGTGTTATATTAAGCAGCAGATCTACGTGAGCGGGCAATACGTGTTCCACAAGGACGAGCTCAAAGACAAGATGATTTATGTCTTTCAAGGAACCATAACTATAGTCTCTAATGAAGATGGAGAAACTCCTTTGATCACCTTCACGGAAGGAACTTGCTTGGCGGAAACTTCAATTCTGATACCTTACAAATCTATATACAAATGTAAATGTGTGACCACCTGTATTCTACAGGTTTTGGAAAGGCAGCAGTTCCTAGAGGTGGCTCGAAGGTACGTGCGTCAGTTCAGGAAGATCAGGATGAAAATTCAACAACGATACGCGTACGTAAGATATCTTCATAATTTGAAAGGTGCCGTTGACGAGTTGAACGGGGATATGTTCAATCGTTCATTGAGCATGGCTTGGCTGACGAATACTCTGCACAAAATAATGGGTTCAAAGAGTAGAGATGCTGCTGCTAAGCACGCGATACAAACCTTCAATTTAAGATGCGAAATCGATGATACAATCTTCAAAAATCGCTTGTACACAGCAAAATATCTGAGCATTTACGTTTTAGCAGAAAGGATTAGATTAACCCGTGATACACTGTTCATAAAATCAAATTTTCCTTACATCCTGAGACCCAACACGAAGCTGATATTGACATGGGAAATAATCATATGCATAATAGCTTGCGTGGCCACGATTCAACTACCTTTCAACGCATTGATTGAGAAGGAGCGTAACGCCATTTTCTACGCTTCCATCTACCTATATACCATGATTTGGTGGACAGATGTGCTCGTGCAACTGCGAACTGCCGTTAAACTATCTAGAAATCAGCAGATAGTCTCCGATATGAGGCAAATTTTGATTATAAAACTAAAGAACTTCGTCTTTATGGTTGATTTAATCTCGTGCATTCCTTTGGAATATCTGAGCGGAATCTTCATGGTGGAAAATGTGAACACGTTGTACCTAAACAGGATATTCAAATTATTGCGTGTCATTAAGCTCCTGAAGAATACGGAGCATTACATCAGTACGAATCCGATTGTATCGAGGATCATATCGGTCACCGTGATCCTATTCTTCAGCAGTTACCTTCTGGGCTGTATTTATTTCAA
This sequence comes from Nicrophorus vespilloides, assembly GCF_001412225.1. Classification (NCBI taxonomy): domain Eukaryota; kingdom Metazoa; phylum Arthropoda; class Insecta; order Coleoptera; family Silphidae; genus Nicrophorus; species Nicrophorus vespilloides. Next base: position 98,345 of record NW_017096024.1, read on the forward strand.
TATAAAGTGCTTGAGAGAATGCGATGCTAAAGAAATGTTGATCCTGATCTTCTACGCTTTGCAAATTGTCACCGGAGTATCCGCTTGGGTTCCCGAATACGCGGATTTAAGTAATTACGCCGTGATGAATATAGTGATGTTCTTGTTCTTGGCTATTGGATTCTCCGTTGTTTATGGTTACATATTCTCCGCATTCGCATTCAGCGAGATTCATCATAGTACAATCTGCTACAATACGAATAAGCTGCTGCAAGCCATCAAATTCTTTGAGCCCAAATTGGAACGACGCATCAAGTCGTTAGTTTATACGGAGACGGACATTTACAACGGGCTCAATTTCATCGATAATGGTTATTTGTACCAGAGTTTGCCCAAACCTCTTGTAGGAATTTTGTTCAAGAACGTACTTCACATTACATGGATGATGAACTTGCCCATCTTTTACGGTCTACCCAAGTACGTGGTTGTGGATATCATGCAATCGGCTGCAATAACTAACACTATTTGCCCGGAAACCATCATCTTCCATGTCGGAGATTTGCTCAAAGAGTTGTTAATCCTTAGTCAAGGCTGTTGCGAGAAAATATGTGGAGTGAACCAGAATAAATCTAAAATCCACGCGAAGACGTGCTTGAACGATATGGAGGTTATGCTGAATATGCCCTGTCGCTCGTCCATCAAATGCATCACGCATTGCAAGCTGATCATCGTCGATTTCTTGAAGCTGAGGAGGGTCATGTTAAAGTATCCTAACATTCCGAGCATCGAGTACACGCTGATGAATATTGGTTCGATTAGGAACAAGATTGTGAAGTATAACCTTAAACTCGTTCATTTTGCGAACTATAAGTACCTCAACCTGGCTAGACGAAAGTCCTTCTACAGACACATACAGTTTATTCAGCACACGAAGTTGAATAACAACAGATTAATAAAGTTATGGAATTTCATTATACTCAGCACAATGGATCCGGAGGGAAAGTTATTCATGAGGTGGGAGTATTGCAGGTGCTTCAGCGCTGTTATAGCTTCGATTTTGTACCCGACAACTTTTCTTATATTTCTACCAAAGCTTCATCCCGTGAAATTGATTCTTCTGATGACAGATGCTATTGGTATTATCGATATTTACTTAAGATTTCACGTCTGTTACTACAATGAAAAAGGTATATTGATCACGAGAGCCTCGTTAACAAGTCTCCATTACCTGAACACCTCTTTCGTTATTGACCTTATCGGAATCCTGCCAACGCAGTATATAATAACCATGAATAAGTACATATTGATCACCACGACCCATCTACTTCAGTTACACCGATATTATGGATTGATGAACTACAAGCTATCAAATAGAAGCGTTCCAACTAGCAAATTCTATATGCTTTCCCTGATTCCGTTCTTCATAGTCTTCCTGAACATTGCGAGCAGCGTGTACGTCTCTGTGGAATGCAGAATCAACACGAATCTACCATACGACAGATGCATGAATTGCAATGTAAACAGCATATTCGGCAACAACAAGATGCAAGAGAACATCACTCCGATAAAAGCACATCTGTACGCTTTCTATATGATCATTAATACCGTCACTACAATCTCGTTTCAAGGATACAACGCTGGAGATTCTCTCACGATGATTATGGCCAGCATATTTGCAATCTTCGGCTTCTATTGGAACATATTCTTCACGGTAACCGCCTTCCGATTCTTCATGCTTCAGAACATTGGGTTGCAACTCGAGAGCATCGTCAAGTTAACAGTAAACAAGTTCATTGCTAAATATAAAGTACCGAAAGCCATTGATAAATCTGTGAATAGATTCTTGAGGACCGGTATATTGATGGAAAAGTTCAATGTACATAATGCCATCACAATGTTTCCGAACGACCTGAGAAGAGATATTCTGTTTGAGAAGTTTGGAAAGGTGTTATTAAAATATTGCCTTTGCAACGCCGATGATTTCGTACCATTTATAAGGAATATCCTGTTGCATAGTCAGCATAAGTACGTGCTGACCAATTGTTTGGTTTATAGTATTAACGATATACTGGATGAGACAATATTCATCTATTCTGGTACTGTGGAATTCATTATACCACATGGAGAAGTGGCGTGCTTGCTGCAGCGTGGATCGATCATCGGGAATCTCTGCTGTTTAACATATAATCGGATGATGGCCAATATCGTCGCAATAGGAAACGTTGAAATGATTACCGTGAAGACAACAAAATTCTTTCAAATCCTACAGCATTTCCCTGAAACTCAAGAAGAATTCAACAGGGTCAGGAGGATCCATTGGAATCATATTCCCGGATACAAGAAGCTTCCCTACGTCAACAGATTCACTCATACCAGTAAATATATGTTCAACATTAGCACTGTCGTCTGGCATCAGATCTTCATTTTATATCTATTATTCGTCGGGAATTACTTACCTCAAATCTATTATCTTTACCAAGTGTCCGTTTCCGAATTATCGACGATATCAATTGTGGTGAACTTGTTTCTGGATGTTTCGTTTGCTGTTTCAATATTTAGTGACTTCTTCATTCCCCTAGAAACAACATCCAATGTAATTTTGCAAGTGAAAGTGTTGACGCGTTTCTGGTTGAAGAAACCAACATTCTGGCTAGACTTTTTTGCAATGCTCCCACTAAATTATCCTTTGCATTTAATCGATATATCTCCGAAAACTTATTACTATATGTATGTGCTGCTCAGATTCAACGTGATGCTGAGGACGTTTCATCTGTTCAGGTACTCCAGAAGAGTATTCGTTAGGTTGAAGATTAACGTTGTTCACACGAAGATAATACTGTTGATGTTGGTTGCGGCTCTCACCATTTTCTGCACGTTGGCTATCTTCATGCTCCTCAGCGATGTCTCCGAAATCAACATGAACGTTAACATAAGTAGACAGTTTTTAATCGAGACTACAACTTTGAAGCGTCTGTACATCTTCGGTGAATGGTTCAACGTGATCACCGACGCCTTCACGCATACTTCGCAGACTTACTACTATCCCGTGGGCATTGCTTACGTAATCATTATAATCGTGATGGTCCTGTTTATTATGACCGCCCTTTCGGTTTTCTACGCCATCGTCATCTCGTTTGTGTTCGGAAGCAAACAGATCCAATGGTCGTACATGTACGCTTTGGATCAATTAGAAGCTTACCTCCGATTCAACAGGGTATCAGCAGGAATCGTTGAAAGAATCCACGAATACACTGAAGTATTATGGAAGAACACCATGGGCATCAAATATTCTCAAATTTTCTCCAAACTACCGACGAAGATGCAGCAAACTTTGCTCAGTTACATGGTCGGCGATTTGATCTTCAACAAGAACAGCATTTTCTGCAACTGCCACGAAGATTTCAAACGACAGCTCATGCCTCTCTTGAACGTCGCATATTACCTGAGAGGAGACTACGTGCAAACCAAGGGTACCATCGATAATACCATGTATTGGGTGAGGACTGGAAGTGTTGTTAGGTTGAGCGAGATGAACAACTACAGTCACGACATCATCAACATCTTCACCGATGGAATGTGCTTTGGAATATCGCAAGGAATACTGCATTTGGTGCCTCACATGTTCTCATACAAAGCTACTTCGAATTGCTGCGTGATTTCGTTGAAGAGGAACGATTGGGAGCATTTGATTGCGTTCTTTCCTGCATCGAGGGCCATCCTGTCAAAAGACGCTAAAAAGTATTTCTATAGGGAAAGGAATCAGTACCTCGAGTTACATAATCTACCGTATGATTCTGACACGGATTATGAAGACGAAGAAGAAATAGTTCAGGAGGAACAATTCAAAGACGATCCATATTCTGAAGCATCTTTAAGAACATCCGTAGATAATTCTCGTAGAAAAAATAAATAATTATAATGTTCATTAAAAAAAAGAAATTCTTAATATATTATATTTAATTAAATATATTTATACATGTTATAGTGTATTATATTTTCTAAATAACGATACTCTTAATGTTCTTTGATTGTAATGCAATTATCATTGAATTCCGAAGTCCAATCCATGTATAAGGTGTAGATTATTGTTAAACAGTAGTTTTTATTTGTGGATTTCTTTTTAATAAAGAACAAAAATAAATACAGGATTTTGTACATTATATTTTGTTGAAGACAACTGAAATTAAGTCAGGTTATCCCTGATTTGTTCATCTCTATGTTTAAACTCATGCATAGTGTCTTGTTTTTAAAGAAAGCAATGAATTTGTATTGTTTTTCCTTAACGTTCAGGTGGTCCAAATTGGGCAACCCTCACCTTTGCATCTTTATGTCTCAACTCATTCTTAGTATGGAGACAGTATGATAGTATCATCTTTCAATGATTTTGATGTTCATATTTACTTTCTTAACTTTAAATTAGGATTGCAAAAGTCAAGCCTTGTGTAATTTACAGATAAGTAACTAGTTTACTACTGTTTTTCCAATAAATTTTGGTAATGATTGTTAAATAATGCTTAAGCTACGGTATTTTCTATCATTGCTGCTCCGCATAGGAGAATTTCGCATTCTGCATAAATGGATTTGCTGAAAAAGGACATCGTAACAGTGGATATGAGTGTATGGGAAGATAATAATTTCATTTAAATGCGAGGTACCGACGAGAGAGTAAAAAAAAACCTGTATTCGCAACATACAAATACACACACATACAATAAATTAGTATTTGGGGATTGCGAGTTAATTAAAAGTATGTGCGTTTTGTGGGCATCGGTATATACGTAGGACGAGGTGAGGTGAAGGGGGGAGGTGAGGTTCGGTTGGCAAAAACGGAAGCGGAAGCGGCTCCGAGTCCGGAATGGTGGAGGATAGAAGAGGATGAGGATGGAGGAGGTGGGCAGTTGTTCACCTGGAGTGAAGAGCGCATCACTTTGTCAAAATCCGATAGCAAATCCTCCGAATATTCAAATGACTCCATGTATACTGCAACAATTTTAATCTCCTGATAATAAAAATGAAAATAAATGTTCATCGCCGGAGCATGAGCATGCGAGAGCCGGGGCCCCCGTATAAATTATAGCCATCATCCCATCAGAGAGAGGGAGTAAGCCGGGCTATTTGTTATTTTTCATTTCGAAAAATCCAGTAATTTAGTTTCTGTAGTGTATGCAGCTCGCTCCCATATCACATTTCCTGGCTTTTTATGGCGCAATGATACATCATTCAATATCGGCCGTATTAATGGCCGGTTCCGTTCTCTCCCTCACACACACACACACACATACACACATCTACAAACACATACATACACGCATGCAGACACAAACTCCCTAGCTGGACCAAACTCCGAAACCCTCCGCCGCCTCCAACAACCACCGCCACCTCCAACTCTCGTACACCTCTATATACGGATACACCCCCTTCGACCATGCCTCATCCTCCTCCTCCTCTTCTATATAGATAACGACACATCTACATTATTATATACATGCAGACTGGCCGACACACACACACTCACTCACACTCCTACTTCGCTTTCCGATAATACTCCACGGCCACATATTTCCATACAACGTGATATTTATTCCCCCCAAACACACATACACATATGGACACATCTAGAAATTATTTTTTTTTTATAATTTTTTTTTCAGTTACGAAATGAATGTTGGACGGGCAAAAAATTTTAGGAAAAACAAAAGGGGGTGGGTTGAGGAGGTAGAGTAACTATTATAAATAACCGGCGGTATGGAACGGGGATGACGTCAAATGTAATATATATATACACACATACACATACGTGCCGGCATATGTGAGGAATAAGTGAATCCTTGAATCGACGTTTGTTGAAAAACTATGAGAATTATGAAGAAACTTATTATATAATCTAAGTTATATAAACGTTTTCTAGTCTACTGGACTTTATCTTTTATCATTAAACAATTGAGATGTCACATTAACATCACTGCTGTCATTGAATTTCATATCTTCTATTATCTTATGTCATTTAAGAAGCAAGTTAAGAAGCAAGATTATATAGGTCAACTTTTGAGATAAATCCTAGTTCATACTAAACATCATGACATTGTTTCTGAAGTGATAGTAATATTGTTTTTTTTTATTTAATAAAAGAACAATATGTACTGATGTTTCATAAACCCATTTTATTACAATTCGATAAATTATAGCTGTCATTTTCACTTTTGTGAAATTGATACAGAAATTTTAAGGAACTAAGTACAGGTAAACGTCGTTTTACGCCGTTCCGTTCCTATAAAGCCGTCGCAAATCGAATCGTCGTAAAATGAACCCATATTTATAATGAGGTAACTATAGGGTTTAGTTCTATATAAGTGTAAAATCAACAATTAATAAACGTTATTTCGTAGCGGCGTTAATGTGAATCGGCGTAAATCGAACCGGCGCAAATCTACGTTTACCTGTATCATGAATTTATTAGAGTTGGTAAAACTTACGTTTTATTTAAGGAGACAACACAATACATTTTTCATTTGACCAATGAAAATGCAAAAGCCTATTGATCACATTAATTCCGACTGTAAAATTAGTAATAAAAAGCATTATTAGGAAATAATTTGGAATAATATAATTTTATATTAACAATAATTAATTTGGTTCATAGATGGCGATGTTTCTTATATCGAAATGTCAATAAATTAAATGTCAATGTTCATAAATATCAAATATATGTTGATTTGATTTGTACAATTCATTAAATAAAAATACAGTGTCATATGGAAATAAAACATTTGCGTTTATAGAAATGGATGCAATTCTTATATATTTGGTTTCCTTGGTATTATTTATTTATATTTTTATTAGTGCGGTTCGTAATTTATTAGTTGACATCACTTTTCGGCGCGGAAACTACAATATTTAAAATTGTGTTATTTGTGTGCGGTTTACTGACAATGGTGCTGTGCGTGGACAATCTCAATCAATGCCGGATGGTACAATGCGTGACTACATACTTCAAGCAGAATGTAACTTGATCCAATTACGAGTCCACTCCAGATGATGAGATTCACTTCAGTTTTTTTAAAGGTTAGCTAATTACTACTAATAATAGTACTCATAACATGCATTATGTAGAATACTGTACAAAATTGTTTTCATTAAGTGAAATATTTGACAATTGTGAAGAACAATTGATAAAGATTTGATTGAGTAACATAGGTTTTCTCCAATTAATAATAGCAGTAACTTGATAAATAGAACATATGTTTTATTAATATGTCAGAATATCAGCTGTTTTTTTATCAAGGTTATTATAAAATATTGTTTAAAAAACAGCTGATCTTTTGACACTTTAAGAATTTTTGACATTTAGATTTGTAAATTTAAAATAATTTGGAACTCAGCATTTTCTTCTAAAGAAATCTTGTAAAGAAATTTTCCAAAAAAAATAAACTTCATAAATTGAAAATAACTAATTGGAAATCAGCCAATCGTTTGAAATAATTTATTTCTTGACATTGACAATAAGAAAAACTTCATGTTTATAAAATAACCAATTGGAAACAGCTGATGTTTTGACATAGGCTGTCTCTATAAATACCCAACATTGACAGTAGGAACAACTGTATAAATTTTAGAAACAACTGATCTTTTGACCTAGTCTATTTCTATCACACTGGTCTATCTTTACCAATTTTTGACGGTAGTAATAACATACTTTTACATATTGTACATCAGTAGCTTGTCTCAGTATTAAATTAAATATTTAAAATAAAACAGAGGTAATAGCATATAGGAAGTATAGAGGCAGTAAGGATGATGATAGCTTTCGGCTTATTCTAGTATAGTTTTATATTTTGTATAGTGTTCTGGTTATGGGAAATAACTACCTATCCTAGTAAGCAAGACAGTAATAGAATAATTTCATATTGAGTATAGCTTGGATGGACCATTATAACATGTGTAGTAGATGATGAAAGACTTCAGCAAATTCTCCTGTAGTTTCTTATTGGATATATTGTGGATTCACCATTATACACATTAATTAAAAAAAACATAGCTAATAGCATGTACAGCATAAACATATGTGGTAAGGAAGATGAAAGCTTTTGGACAGATTCTCATGTAATTGTTACATTACCTTCCATATTGAGTATAGCTTGGATGGACCATTATAACATGTGTAGTAGAATGATGAAAGACTTCAGCAGATTCTCCAGTAGTTTCTTATTGGATATATTGTGGATGCACCATTATACACATTAGTTCAAACAAAACATAGGTAATAGCATGTAGAACATAAACATATGTGGTAAGGAATATGAAAGATTGTGGACAGATTCTCATATAATTGCTACATTACCTTGACCATAGTAAAACAACAAACGTATCGAGTTACATCAGACGACATATAAACTAGTTACAATTTATCTGTCTATACGTGAGGGGCATATCCTCTTCGACAACCAAGTCGATAATTCATTTTACTACCTTCAACTTCCCACTTTACTCCGTTGACCATTTATGCGCGTCCAAAAATTAAATCAATTACTCCTCATGCATGCATGCGTTCACTCGATAACTCCTAGTCACTACCTCCACGGGAGCAGCAACTGTGTTAGGTATTCACCTCCTCTTTTTCTTTATATATATACACCTTACTACGTTGACTTCCACATGATTGATTCTAATTTGAAGCGGATACGGATTCCATGTAAATACCCAAAGCAATGAGATTGATATTGATATCCATAAACGTTTATATCTATTTACTTCAGTTTATGCTATTTATGCGTGTGGATAATAGTCTTCTTGCTGAGATTTTAGAGACGTCTACGTTCATAAATATATTGGATATGTATATATAAGTAATTCATGTGGTCCACCTGTGGTGTTCGAACACTTTAATTCCATCCTACAAATATACTGAAGTGTGCTATTAGACATAAATAAAATTGAAACGAAAGGTTACTTCATGCATGATAGATTATAAAGTTTCATGACTTTCTTTTAGTACTAGTATTAAGATATTGTTTAACAACTCGAGATCATATATACTACGTCACATTATAAATTATATTCCAGGAGGATATTATATACGGAGCCGCATGCGGCTCTTTATAGGATAAATTATAGCTCTCACGGCTATATAGGAAAATTTTAACGGACAATTAACTTTAGCTTTAGCTCAAATGTTATTATATTTTATGTTTGAAACTAAACTATTTAATAGTATTTTTATATATTTTTTTTCAATCATATCATATTAAAATTTTCATTGTCCTGTTTTTTTTGGTTTAAACGATAATCAACTAATATCAAATTGATTTAACCTTAAAATAGAGTTACTAAAAAGTAACTATTATTAATATAAAGAAATTTATGATATTTTTTTTGATTAAAACAATTTTTTCATATTGCCCTATATGCAAACCACATAAGAAGATACTTACGTAAGCCTCCTATAACGCTACTAATTGATACATAGAATGGAAACCGTGTTTAAAGAAAAAGTCAGAATTACTCACTACTCATGTACCGTGATTAGTTGATACTGTATTATATAGAAACCGCGTTAGAAAAAAATCATAATAAGTACAATCAATACTTCAACAACGCGATTAATTGATACCGCGCTATATAAAAATCGTGTTATAATCGTGCTAGGAATTGAGATCGCCGGACTGCTGCCACTACAACAAACGCAAACACGTACAAGCATAGTTGTCTGTCTGCCAACTTAACAAAAATAAATATTTTATGCTGTTTTTCTTGGACTCTTCAGTTCAGTCAACTTGTACTGTTTTACAATACAGTTAATTCAAAGTAATAAGATTGTGGTCAATACTTCTGGTACTATCGGCAACAACACTTACTTATTCAGTCTCAACATGTACTGTTGTATAATGCGAGTGATCTGAATTGCCAATAATTTTGCCACTGTCATCAACAATATTAATTTCGTCAACAACTACATCTTTGATAATATTATCGGTCAACATTGGAAAATTGTACATCATGAAGTTTGGTAGTTTTCAGGAAAATGAAGATTACGTACTCTCTTTCTTTTCCTTATAAGCAGATTGTCCATATCTTTCAGTGAATCGTTCCTTGTTGCAACTTTCCACTGTTCAAATGTGGAAATGTCCTCAACCCAGTTTTGTCGTCTTCTTTGGTTGAACATCCCTGGACGTAACAAATATGAACCATCCTAATACACAACGTGCATTCATTGTACATAGATATAAAGAATAATTGAAAAAATGTTTGGAAATGTTGCTAGTTTGTCTTTGTCGAAATTAAAATGGTCGAAACACGTTGAAATAGAACAAAAGATTTGATCAAAGTTTTTGTCCTAATGTAAAAGTTTGAAAAAGTTACGAATATTTCTTCGTAGGTTTGGTTGTGCCAACTTAATGAAAGTAAAATACAAGTGTCGCGTTTAACCGCATCCTGTGCATAATTTAATTGATAATGCGCTATAAGAAACTCAAAATTAGTACGTCATCAATGAAGTAAATTAAATTAAAATTAACAACATTGATGGAATTCGTAGCTAGGTTTTTTAATAAATTCAATGTGTAGAAGAAGTTATTTGCAATTAATTGAAATATTTGTGATTAAAAGTAAAAAAATAAATATATGTAGAAAACCTACATACCAAATACCATATAATTTGAAAAACAGAAATACAAAAAAAAACAACAACAAAATACCGGACGTTTGCGTAGGTCGAGGGGGTGTCGTTATAAAAGCAATTAAAAGTAGATCAAGTAAATGAATACTGAGCAAAACCATGTGCATGTGTGTTGTGTGCAGTATACATATATGTGGTCGTGTGTGTATGTGAATCTATAAAGCGTGTAATGGGTTATGGAGTGACCAAACGAGACTCGAGTCTCCACTTACCATATGCGTTATAAAAACTGGTCATATAAGCTGCCTTGATATAAGGTGTATTAATCTGCGAGAGAGCTTATTTATTGTTTAATGAAACTAATTAATTATTCCCCTCAAATGACAGTTATTTTCTTAGATCATGGATATTGGAGGCAAAGCGTTTTACGAACTACTCTACTAGTTATCGTTCGGGATTCAGTAGGAAGGTTGCCGATCCTAGGATACCAAAACCCAATGAGGAATAATAATTTGCTACTTCTCCTATCCATTCATTCATTTTTTTTCTCTCTCTGTCTCTCCCTATATATTTGTGTTTTTTTTCTATTATTTTTTTTTTCGTTCACCCGATGCACGCAAACCGTTCCCCATGCACATCCATGCCATTTGCACTAAAACCGAATTCATTCCGCTAATAACGAAATTATAACGTCCACGCAATTTCAGTTCCATCCAGTTTTATTTTTGCCACTCTTTCTCTCTTCCAACCAATCCACGTATCGCCGTCTCTCTCTCTACAACACGTAGAGATTCATTGCAGCTCCGACCGTATGCATCTGCATTTTTTATTTCGCTCCTGTCTGTTTGCTATTCCTCTCTATGTGTGCTTTTTTTCACTGATGTTTTGTTATTTGGTGTGTCCTGTCCCTACTATTTTCGTTCATTATTTCGCTTGATGACGGTTCGATGATGATGACGATCGCGCGAGAGGTCATCGTCATCATCGTTTTTCCAATCATCACTCTCTCCGAAGTTTACATCCTCAGTGGGCGACGCCGCATAAATAATTGAAAATGTCCTCTTTTCTCTTCCCTCATTTACTACTAGTTTTTTTGTTTTTTTCCCGCCCCCCATTTCGAAAAGCGACATAAATCATGGGTCCGCTTTGGGTAATAACATGGAAGGAGGCCTCCTTGCCTTTAATGCATGTAATTTTAGGAAATGATCTGAAAATTTTAAGTAGTAATTAGCATGATTAATTCCGTTTGCGAAACTATCCGCGAAATGTAATTACGCTCCTCATGCAAATTTCCGTGCCTCCGATTCGATAATAATAATGATAATAATGATGATAATAATGATGGCGATCGCATTATTAATGGTAATGGTGAAAAGAGCGAAAAGACAAGACAAGAGAGCAGCAGCAGCAATTCGCGCGGATTTATCGAAAGCTTCTGACCACCTCCTTCTTCTTCTTCTCTTACAACAACCATCTCCATCTTATACACCCATTGGATATACTTCACACATGCTTCAAGAGATGCATCGAAGAACCCCACGTCACGTATTACAACCATCGTCCTTAATTGCATGCCGAAATTACCTCTGATATACGACACGACCGGCTAATCATTATACTTATTTTTCATGTAAATTAATATTTATGGACCGCACTTTTGTCCCATAATTCCACCAAGATATAACCTATGTGTTTCTGTTACGTTTACGTTCTTGTTTGCTGCGTTATTTTTTGTTGTCCGGCAATTTTTAATTAAAAATTAAATACACCTTGCCTCCAAAATCGCGTTCGCAATGAAATTGCCATTTATACTACACATGCTGTATTTAATTGAATGCTCGTAAGCTCATACCTAATTAGTGTTTTTTTTGTTTTCATTGATGACAATCTTAATTTGACAACATCGATGAACGATTGAAACAATATTTAGCATTTTAAAGATATGGTAATTTTAAGTCACAGCAAAAAAAAAGTCAATTTAATTCCTTTAATTGATCACATGTAATTTGTGATGCAATTATTTGTTTTTGTTTTTATCAGATAATACAATAATACAAATGTATGCAATTTAAAAGAATCATTAATAATTACAATTCAAAATGTTTTATTATGACTAGATAATTAATTTTGTTAATATTGTGTTATTATTTAAAAGACTGTTGTGTAATTATGATGTATTCAATTTTCAGTTGAATTTCTGATTTCAATTCAATTTAACAATTCTAAAAACTTTATAAAAATGTCAATAGTTTAGTAAATTTTATCATTTTTTTTAATAATCTATTTTGAATTGAATTTTTGATTTCAATTCAATTAAACAATTGTAAATTTAAAAAAATCAATAATTTAGTTCATTTTAAGTTTTTTTTTAAACATACTAATTATCAATGATATTTTGCAATTAATTAATGTTGTTCTAATTGTGTTATTATTGAAATGACTATTGTGTAATTGTGTTATCACATTTGGAGTTGAATTTATGATTTCAATTCAATTAAACAATTTTCAAACGTTTTAAAACAATCAATAGTTTAGTTAATTTTAACTTTTTTTAAACTAATTAATAATGATCTTGTGCAATTAATTTTTGTTGTTCATATTGTGTTATTATTGCAAAGACAAAAATTGAAATCAAACAAAAATCAAAAAATTAATTAGGTCTTTCTATAGAAAATTAATTCAATTATCGATATTTCGTTAAAATTCAACAGTTTTTATGAAATTTTTTAAGTATTTTTTTGTTTTAATTAAAAAAAAACAAATATCTTTCATTATTAAGAAAATATATTTAGATTTTTTTCTAGTTAAATCGTATTGAACAATTCTGAATAAAAATATGTAATTAAAATGGTTTATTAAAAATGTTAAAATGTTATTCATTTTATTAATTGACCTAATTTCTAATAATTTAATTCAATTTGACAATTCAAATTTTCAGTCAAACTTATAACATTAATTCCATTTAAAGTTTTATCAAATTTCATATTTTTTAAATATAGTTTTAATTTGATTACACAGCAAATCAGAATATTTTGTTATGTATTTACTCAAATTTACATGTTTTGTTTTTCGTAAATGTTAAAATTTGAGTATGAGTACATGACTTTTAACAGTTTAATTAATTAACAATTTCGGAGATTATTTGTTGCATTTACTATATTTTCATCCAATATATTTTTAAACCTTTTTTTACATTGATTATGCTGTGAATTTAATAATCTTATTGTCTAAAATTGATATATTTTTATATAATTTTGTTAGATTTTTTTTATTTTAAAGCACATTTTTTAAGCCAATTAGTGAAGCTTGATTTCATATTTATATATTATGTTGTTGTCAGAAAAAGGATCATATTTTGTATTATTCATGTTCGGATAGTTTAGTGAAACTATATAATTCTATTAAAAATAGCTTCGTTTCTTCTTTGAGTTTTTATATAAATTTCCTATAGATTTGTTCCAATATTACAATTAATAATTTTTTTTATATTTTTTATCCTTTCTTAAAGTTCCAATTAGTTTATTTCAATATTTCTAAAAAAAAATAAAAAAAATTGGAAATAATTCCAACAATGTATATATTTTATATGGTGTTAATGTTTCGTCTTAATTATATTTTCTTTTATTAAATTTCCAATCAGTTTAATTTAATATTCCTTAAGGTTCATTACAAAATATAATTAATTCCAATAATATTTTTTTTACGTATTTTTTCATTTCATTTGGATCAACACATAATTCTCACTGGTACTTTTATAAACCTATTTTTTTTCTATGAAAAATCACGTTCATATAATACATTTTGCTATTGTAATATTGTATAACTATAACGCTTAGTTAATAATAAAAGGTTGATTAACTGTGGTATCAGCAATTAGTAGTGCAGCTCATTAGGATTTGCAACTCGCAGTGTTTATAATACAATTTAGTTCTTATGCGTCACCGGTTTTGCACTCGTTTAATCTAATATCTATTCTGGCCTCGGATTTAATAGTAGATATATATTTCCCACACACGAGTTAAACTATTTACAAATCTGTTTTTTTTCTCACTAAATACAAAAATTTACTTAAAAAAAAGATTTTCTAACAAATTTAGTTTTGATCGAATATTTATTTTTTATATTTCAATTTTATTACAAAGTTACAAAAAGCATTAATATTTTAAAAAATTAACAATTTTTTGATGAAATGTGAACTAATTATTTTCATATCAAAAATGTTCATTAAGAAAATAAAATTTTAAGTAAAAAACAAAATAAAACAGAAGAAAATATAATTAAATAAGACTAAATAACTAAAAAAAATATTTATAATTTGTATATTTTTATTAATTATTTATTGAAAAAAATTAAATTTGACTGTTTTGTGTTGATTTGTTACGTTAAGAAATTGTTAAATTGTTAATTTTTGGTATGAGAATATATGAGTTTTCAATAAGCTTTAAATTAGTGATCTAGTTGTGGCAGCAAACATTAATTACAGTAAATTATTAAAAGATTTGTATGAAAGAACGTTGATCAATCGTGTTTGGTGGCCAATGGAAATTACACATTTATTGTTTGGTCAATTTTCTGTGCGCTTTATAATTAAATTTAGAAATATTTTAACTATAATTATTAAAATTTGTTTTATGGTTTTCTTCCTTAATATTTAATTATAAAAACCACACAGAAATTTCTCCATTATCATTTATATTTTGACAAAACGTTATTTTTTTTAATAATATTTTTATAGTAAATAGTTTCAATATTTTTCCAATTTCATTTATATTTCTTTATACGCAATGCAATAATAGTTTTTTTTTTATATATATATACATATTTTTTTTACAAAGTATTTTTATATTGGTTATTGGATATTGCATGATAATATTGTGTTTAAAATTGCAATTTTTTCTACGCATATATGCAAAAAAAATCATATATTTTTGACAAACATTTTTATATTTGGACATAGAAATATTTTTATTATTAATAATTTTTTGTTTCCAGTCCCCCCCGTTTCGAATTCCAATTATATAAATGCATATAAAAATAATTTACAAAAAAAACGCAGTTTGACGCAGGACTGATTTTTGTTGTTTTTCTTTCTGTTTTTTTTATTATTATTATTTTTTTTCTGGCAATAATGTAATTCAAATAAATACGAATAATGGAATAACAATATCAAATAATACATGAAAATCTCTATATTATTTTTACATGTTTTCATTATTTATTTGCACGTTTTCTCTATGCAAGTCGATACTTTTTCATTTAATTGAACGTTTGTTTGTTACATCTGTCGCATGTCTGTGCACATTCATTAAATATTTCAGCTTCTAAAAATATCGCATCTGCATTCGCCGTCACCGAATTCCACCCATGTGATCCGATCATTTACAATATGTTTAATTGATTTGCTAATGTGTTTCTATTAATAAGGTATAAAGTAAAAATGTTTGTAAAATTTACGTACCATCATCATTTTATTCTTGTACTTATTTTTTCATACAATCCTGGGAAATTTTACTCAAAAATTGATAAACTTTTCATTTGCCCATCTTTTGACCTTATTTATGTAACGTTAATTATTGACTAAGTTATGGCGATTTTTTTCATTGTTTTCACATCTCATATTTTATCTAATTACTCGGTAATCTCGTACAGAAAAATTAAGATTAAAGATAAAACTATGGCCTTTCCAGTAAGCTTCATTTCATATTTGTCTTATATACCAGTCTTTTGCAATAAGTCATCAAAGATGAAAATCATATTATTGTTAATTTCATGTGTCCATATATTCGTTTTTGTCTTACAGTTACTTAATATTAGATAAAGTGTAGGATGATTTGTGGATTGACCCGGTTAATGAATGACCCTTCGTAGGAAACGGGATACTTCCATAATTGGCGCGCATACGGCCCCGGGATATTTGCCAGTGCTGCCTCCGAAATGATCTTAAAGCTTTTCGGTGGGTTTGCAACTTCCCCGGTTCGGGGCGAAATGATAAATCGGTCCTTCGTCGAAACTAATTTTCGCAAGATAACAGATAACGGAGAGGAACAAACAAGAGGGCTATTATAAATATGTGTAAAAGCGGTAGCAGTAATTTGGCGGAAGTTAGAGGATAGTGGTGGATGGAGGTAGAGGAATGAAGGACGAATGGTTTTGGCTGAGAGGACGAAGGAATGCAATTGTTTTGAGAATTTCGATTTTTTTTTGTTAAATAATGAAATGTTCGCATCTACGTACGCTAATGTGTAGAAGCTATAGTGGTAATTTAATATAGATAAACTTTTGGTGAATTAGTTTTAGGATATGTAAGAGAAACTTAATAGAATGAAGGAATGCTATTGATTTCCCTAGACTAAGTGAATGTACGTAATATTTGAATCAACCTACGCTAACGTGTAGAAATTATAAACTATATCAAGGTGAGCTTTTGGTGAAATAGTATAGACAAGAGAAACTTAAGAGGATGAAGGAATGCTACCAATTTTTGTACTATATTGGAATATTTTTGTTAATACAAACATTTGTTTTTACTAACACATAATAGGTTCATACCAACGTACGATATTCTGTAAGAATTTAGTGAAGATGAAGATATATGGTTTGCATGCACAAATTATCATTTGCTAAGCATCAATATTCATACGTTAATCATATGCTATTTATTTTGATACATACGTATATCTTCAATTTGCTGTATATTCACTGTAACGTACACTTATGTATAAGAGCTGTAGAAGTAATTTTGTGGATGAGAAAATTAATTATTTTCAATAAGATAAATTGCATAAGATTAAGAAATTTAATAGATTTGTGTACATCAATATACACGTAACTTTTTGTATGTTAAAGATCTGTTAAAAATGTTGCGTTCAATTGGTATAATAGTATAAATGAATGTATTTCTTGAAACTAAAGAGGACGAAACAATGCTATGGATTTGCATGTACACATTTTCTTATGTTAATCTTTTTGGCATACTTCTGTTCGTTTGTTTAAAAGTATTTTTTATTTCGTTTGAAAGTTTTCCTCATTCAGATTATTTGTACAAATGTAAAATATGTTCATACGAACATACATTCCTTTGTAAGTGATGTAGTTTTCAATTGTATAGTATAAATGCATGGAGAGAAACTAAAGAGGATGAAACAATGCTACTGACTTGCATTTACAAATTTTCTTACGTTCATCTTTTTGGCATATTTCTCTTCGTTTGTTTAAACGTAGTTGTTTTTTCGTTTGAATGTCTTCTTCATTCAAATTATTTGTACAAACACACGTAGAATAGGTTCATACGAACGTACATTAATAGCTAAATTTGATGTAACGTTCATTTGGTGTATGTATAAATGAATGGATTTGTGAGAAAGAAACTAAAGAGGATGAAACAATGCTATTGATTTTCGTACACAAATTTTCTTATGTTAATCTAACGATATTTGGCGTACTTCTTTTTGTTCGCTATAACGTACATTTTTATTTCGCTTGAACGTACTGTTTGTTCGCACGAACGTACACCAATACGTGAAAGCTGTATTTTTGAGAATGTGAGAGAAGAGAGGAGTGGAGAGGAATTTCGCAGGGTGAGAAGTCGGTGAAATTGGCGTGTTTAGATTATTTGTTAATAAATTAGTTAACGTATTTATTATGCACGTCACACGGGCTGCTGTTAATTGCAGCTCCGTCATTCGCAGCGACCTAATAAACATTAAACATGGAGCATAATTCAGTCTTACCCTGCCCATTGCCCGACGACTCATATATGCTGTCTCCCTCTATCCACCATCTCTCCATCTCTCTCACTCCTCCTCTCACTCAATCTCCTTGTCTTTCTCTCTCACACGTACACATAGACTCATTCCACTATACCCACCATCACACACTCCAACCTATACTCACACACACACACGGATTGTATATATGTATACGTTGTATACTGGTCAGGACATTCTCTACCTCCGCTGATTTACCTGATATATATCTGACGTGATTTATACGGAATTATGGTCGGCTCTGGATTTCTTCATCCGAACGCAGCCACAAAAGAAAATTATCGCTCCGTGATCGAGCCACATTAAAATGTGTTTCAGATATCGCGACCCGATTTTTATCCAATTATACCACATAACCGCTTTATTTGCACGGTAAATCTCTTTATCATTTTATTATGCGACAAAATCGCACAATTATTTCCAGTAATTTTATTTTTTGTTTGGTCCAAGTTTTATCGCAAATTGCCCTGAAGTTATTTACAGTCAACTCGCACTTCAAGTATATAATTATAATATAATTTCGGTAATACGCACATCATTTTTTATAGGTCCTATATAATTCGTTTGAATATGTATATTTTCAGTATAAGTTAAAATGAGTTTTTTTTTTACTGTAATCTGTTTATAAGTTTTGTACTAAATACTGAAATACTGAGTATTTTACTTTTGTTTTCAGTTTAATAACTTGTTTAAGGAAAGAAAATAAAATAACTAGTTTACTAGAATATGTAGTTTATTTGAATTTATACTGAGAAGATGCGGCCCGACGTTTTTTTTAGAAAAAATGAAATGTCTTGAATAGGAGACAAATACACGATATGCATGATAATGGTTTGATTGACATCATTGTACGTTCATGCAAATATTAATTTACGAATTGTGGAAAAGGATGTACGTTCTTGAATGTTGGGTCTATAAAGAAAGATGCGGATAAGAATAACTTTAAAAAAGTAATGAATTTGAAGGGTATAATCTGTTTACTTAAGTAATATTAATTTAGTTGAAGCGAGAAGTTAACAGGCATTATTAGAATAAAAGATCGTCGTCGTCCTTTGATGGATTCGTTTCTGGCACACGAGAAAGATTTAATTAAGCCGAAGGGCGCGCAATCCTTTGACCGCTAATGTATGTAAATAGGGCGCTTGATTAAATTGCTTGCGTGTAAAAAGATTTAAATGCGACTAAGGATGGATGGTTGTAGGAGAGGGTTTGCGGAAAAGGGTGGTCGGTCGGTCGGCGCAGGAAGAGGTGGCGAAGGCGGCTTCAGCACAAATCCCGTATGTGAAGTCGTTCGCCCTTCGTTCCGTCTCCGGTTTCACGAGCTCCCCGGCAAATAAATAGTTCCTCAAATTACGGGCCCCGTCGTCGAAACAAAGGGCATTATGCGAATCGATTATTTTGTTTAGTGCTTAATCTCTCGCCTTTCCTCCCTTGGACGGACGATTCATAAATAATTTATCGCAGGGTTTGGGGTTGTAGCAGAAGCAAGAGCGCGCGCGAACGAGAAATGAAGGGATGAAAAACGAAGCGAGAGAAAGATGGAAATGCAAGGGTTAGAGTGAAGGTGGAAGGGAGATGGCCAGTTGGGAAATTTAAGTGTTGAAGAGGTGTGAGGAATGGAGAGAGAGAGATATTTGAGGGAAAGACCTTAGTTCATGGTGGGGGAGAACTGCGAAATGTGTTATTGGCTTCGCACCCTTCGCCGCGCATAATTGCGTCACCGGGGCGGTTCATTGGATCGCAATTAAGAGTGATAATTATAAATGCTGACTCAATTCGCGATCGATCATTAAGGGATGGTGGGACTATTTCGGGCCGGGTTTTGGGTGGGTATGCAGGAGGAGAGAGCGCGAAGGAGGACGCGAAATATAATAAGAAGACGGTAAAAGGTAGTACACGCTGCCCTTCGTTTCGTTGCCCGAACCCTTTTAGCCCTTCCGAAAGCCTTAAATAGAAATCAATTGGTGTCTCTTTGAAAGAAACACGGACTGAATCGTTGTGATGGATGATAATAGGGCTCCCTTCTATACTTTAAATGAAACATCTCTTACCAATTTCAACCCCCTTCTTTTTTTTACTCTTACATCAAATTTATCGTATTGAAGCAAATCTGTCTTGGAATAATTTTATATAACATTTTAAACAAAAATAATAACTTTTATACACTTATATATAACTTTTTATACTTATATACAACTAGCAATAATCTGTGTGAATTTCTATTAGGAAATGATATGATCTGATAGCGCAAAGTGTACGTTTGTATGAGCATCAAGTATGCTTGTGAAAACGTATAAATTCAATCCTACAACGATTTTTAAAAGAAAAATGTAATGCCCTGAACAGTAATCAAATACACAATATGAATTGATTCGAATGACATCATTGTACGTGCATGCGAACATTTATATAATGGAAATAATCATTAACGTAATATAGAACGTACGTTAAAAGGAATGTACTTTATTGAACGTTGGTTCTAACTAAAATACATTTAGAATAAGTAGTAAATTTGAAATCTGTGTTCATTTCTAATAAGAGATGATGGTGTACAATTGTGCATATTATTCATTTTTACAAGCATCGAGTACGTCCGTGCGAACAAAGACAATTAGAGTAGTCAAATACACATTATGAATCATTGTACGTTCGTACAAATAATAATTAACATATTGTATGTAAATATTGAACGTTGGGTATATAAAGAAAGGTACAAATAATAATAATCTGAAAAATAATATGTAACTGAGAAATAACGATTTTTGTATGTCTTCACGTTTTATTAAATTACTCGAAAACCATACAAGCTAATTAGATCATAGTACATTCAAATTAATGAAGAAGCTGACATTTGTATAACTGACAAGTTTGTGCTGTCTTCGGCTCGTCCACTATAAGCTGTCAAATATGTCAATTCTGGTTTTATTTCCTTACAGGACAACGTAAAAATTACATAATTTAATAAAAATCGTAAGCTAAAAACCGCAACGTTTCAAATAGAATAGGTGCGCTAAAAAAATAGCTTAAATATTTCGATTTAAAAGTGATATCTGAAATTTTGTGCATTGTCAAAAAGCGCTTGGATAAATTTACGTTTTTCCTAACAATTCCAAAAATAAAGAAATTTTCTCGTATGTTATTCTTCAATAAGATGAGGGTCAGAGATTTTTTTTTTAATAACTTGAAACTTATGTAACTTTATTCATATTTTATTGTTTGTAAACGAAAAATGATAAAATAGATGAGACACTAAAATAGTAGTTGTAAACTTAAAATGGTTAATAAAAAAGCTGAAAAAATAAATGAATTGTGTTGAAACAAGAGTTAAAAGTGAAAAAGGTGCCGCAGAATGGAAAACGCGACGGGGCGCTGTTTAAAAAGCAATTACATTATGCATGCTAATTACGTAACGCTATAATATATGTTTTAAATGTGTAACGGGTTCCGGATTTATATTCACCTACTCGCAATAATAATAATATTAATAATCATGATTATTATTATTATTGTTGTTGTTGTAGCGGAGTTGGAAAGTAATTAATATTTGGTCTCTCGTTGTTTGTAGTGTTTGGCATTGTTTTGTTGGATGTTATAGTACGTATGCATTAAACGGTCATATTATGTGGGAGTGAATTGACGGACGGAGTGGATAAATTAGCGCCGAGGAAAATGTGCACGGCCATAAATTAGCATAATGATACAACATTTGTTACCGAATACGTATTAGCATAATATATTATGACTACTCTGGACTAGTAATTATAAAGATTACAGCGTACGGCCGATGGTGGGCTTTCTTTCTTCCACTACTTCATCTTCTCCTCTCACTTCCTCGACGACTTTGCTGTATCCACAGTTGGAATAAATGATCAGGGCCGGATTTATAACTAAAGAATTAAGCCCTTTTGGCAAAATAATTTTGTAATATTTAATGCTTTCTATATTCTATGAGATACAAATGATGAAATTATGATGAATACAAGTTACTATAATATGTACACATCTTAAGACTAGACCTGCATCCATAATTAAATGTATATTATAGTCGGATTTATATAAAATATAATACTATAAAGATGAGTACACACTAGGAGATAACAAAAGATTTACAGAACTGACATACTATTTGAAAATATTGCTATGCTAATATAGATTAGTTATTTCATAGATAAGGGATGCTTTACTTTGCTATTCATAGATTTGTGATCATGTATTTTATGTTACACTTTTATCTTTCTTTTCTAAGCCATTTTGTGATGTGTATGTTTGTATGAATGTTGTGTACGTTTGAGCGAACAAAAATCGTAAATATAATTAATAGGTAATGTAGCAGATAAGGGATGTTTTTCTTTGGTGTTCAAAGATGTCCCTTTCCTTAGTTCTCTGTAAGTCAATTGTATAAAGGTTGGGTATAGCTGGCTTGAATTTTGCCGAAAAAAGCATACTTACCTGGCGTAGGGGTTTACTGTGATCAACAAGGCAGTTCCCCCAAGGCGAGGCCTTACCATTGCACTTCGGATGGGGCTGACCCTTGCGATTATCCCTAATGTGGATAACTCGGGCGCGAAATTTTTGGTAGTCGGGACTGCGTACGCGCTATCCCGGTCATTATATAACTTAAAACATAAATTAGTAACCTGTTAATGGTATAGACGTTAATGTAGTATAGCTGATAGTTATATAGATTACAAATATATTTGAAAAGGTAAAGCAATACCTCATATAGTGCGGTTCTGTTTGACTGTTTGAAACAGGACAAACCTATGACTAACTTTATAACCACCACAAAAAGCGATTCGACTTTAAAGGAAAAAACGATCATTTAAATATAAAAAAAAAATAATTAGCCTATAATTTGTTTATGAACTATTCGACGATAATTAAATTTAAAAATACAATGTTTTGTTTTCAATATTCTTCTTCAGCGTTTTCAAATTTTCATCAAATTTCTTGACCTCACAAACGTGCCCGAAGATTTTTTTATGATGAACAAATTGTCCCTTATATACAATGGTTTCTTGGACACAAAATCCGTTGAAGTCAATTGCAAGAGCAATTAATTCATCTTTTTGGTTTTCAGTTTAATCACAGAAAGAAGCATTTAATAACCCATGAAGTCTCTTTTCTTTAAGATTTTATCCAATTTTTGGGGCAGAACCGATGCTGTTTTCACGCATTTTGAAAAGTTTACCTTTTTGTGATTCTCAGGAAAATATGAAATTATTTTCGCACATCTTAAAGCCAATGTTTACAGCGTACGGTCGATGGTAGGATTTCTCTCTTCCAATTCTTTATTTACTCCTCTCACTTTTTCAACGACTTTGCTATATCCACAGTTAAGAGGAATGATCAGAGCCGGATTTATATTCAAAACAAGTAGGAATTGTTGCTAAAAAAAATTCTATGAATATATAATACTATGCAAATATGAGTACACACTATAAGATAAAGTTTGAGTAACAGACACACTATTTGAAAACATTTTTATGCTAATATAGATTAGTAATTAGTATTTTCATAGAAAAAGAAAGAGTTTCTTTGCTGTTCATAGATTTGTTATCATGTATTTAATATTACTCTCTTATCTTTATTTCGTAAATCATGTTGCGATGGTAAAGTGTACGTTGGTATGAATGTTGAGTACGTTCGAGAAGGCCTCGCCTTGGGGGAACTGCCTTGTTGATCACAGTAAACCCCTACGCCAGGTAAGTATGCTTTTTTCGGCAAAATTCAGACCAGGTAAACCCAAGCTAAATAGAATTGACTTGCATAGAACTGCGAAAAGGGACATCTATAAATAGCAAAGAAAAACATCCCTTATCTGCTTCATTATATATTAATTATATTACGATATTTGTTCGCTCGAACGTACTCAACATTCATACCAACGTACACTTTACCATCGCAACATGACTTACGAAATAAAGATAAGAGAGTAATATAAAATACATGATAACAAATCTATGAACAGCAAAGAAAAGCTTCCTTTATCTATGAAAATACTAATTACTAATCTATATTAGCATAAAAATGTTTTCAAATAGTGTGTCTGTTACTCAAACTTTATCTTATAGTGTGTACTCATATTTGCATAGTATTATATATTCATAGAATTTTTTTTAGCAACAATTCCTACTTGTTTTGAATATAAATCCGGCTCTGATCATTCCTCTTAACTGTGGATATAGGAAAGTCGTTGAGGAAGTGAGAGGAGTAAATAAAGAAGTAGAAGAGAGAAATCCTACCATCGACCGTACGCTGTAAACATTGGCTTTAAGATGTGCGAAGATAATTTCATATTTTCCTGAGAATCACGAAAAGATAAACCTTTCAAAATGCGTGAAAGCAGCATCGGTTCTGCCCCAAAAATTGGATAAAATCTTAAAGAAAAGAGACTTCATGGGTGATTAAATGCTTGTTTCTGTGATGAAACTGAAAACCAAAAAGATGAACTAATTGCTCTTGCAATTGACTTCAACGGATTTTGTGTCCATGAAACCATTGTATATGAGGGACAATTTGTTCATCATAAAAAAATCTTCGAGCACGTTTGCAGGTCAAGAAATTTGATGAAAATTTAAAAACGCTGAAGGAGAATATTGCAAACAAAACATTGTATTTTTAAATTTAATTAACGTCGAATAGTTCATAAACAAATTATACGCTAATTATTTTTTTTATATTTAAATTATCGTTTTTTCCTTTAAAGTCGAATCGCTTTTTGTGTGGTTATAAAGTTAGTCATAGGTTGGTCCTGTTTCAAACAGTCAAACAGAACCGCACTATATGAGGTATTGCTTTACTTTTACCTTTTCAAATATATTGTAATCTATATAACTAGAGCTAGACTTGCATACTTACGATTATACGTACCTTTTCAAATACTATATTGTTACTATGTTATGTTTTAAGTTATATAATGACCGGGATAGCGCGTACGCAGTCCCGACTACCAAAAATTTCGCGCCCGAGTTATCCACATTAGGGATAATCGCAAGGGTCAGCCCATCCGAAGTGCAATGGTAAGGCCTCGCCTTGGGGGAACTGCCTTGTTGATCACAGTAAACCCCTACGCCAGGTAAGTATGCTTTTTTCGGCAAAATTCAGACCAGTAACCCAAGCCTATATACAATTGACTTGCAGAGAACTAGCGAAAAGGGACATCTTTAACACAAAGAAAAACATCCCTTATCTGTTCATATATATTAATTATATTACGTTTTTGTTCG
>NW_017096025.1:0-23251 GCF_001412225.1 Nicrophorus vespilloides
TAAAACCACAATAATATATCGATACTTGCTAGATTCCCCAAATATTCAGCTTTCATATGCATCTCACAGTTTGGAAAACGCTGGTGTAGAGGATTATTAGGTTGTTGTATTTTGGTGAGGATACGAAGGGCGGAACGTTTGGATACGGACAGGTTTTTTAGGATAGGATTTCGACATTGGGAAAGTAGTGGGAAACCGTAGTCAATGATAGGATGGCATATGGATTTATAAATTTATGTTTGAGATTTTTCGGAGTTACGGAAGGTTAAGGAATGGAAATGTCGTGATCTGGATTTAAATAACAAGATTTTTTTTCATCAAATAAATAAAACATTTGCCTTTACATTCATTGATTTTATCAATAATTACAGGAAGAAGTAATGCGCTGCGTAATTGCGTAATAAAATAATTCAAAGGAACGCGGACTTAATAATATGAGTAGTGACAATAGTAATTATAAATCCAAAACGTAAACAACAAAAAGTTTGCAAAGAATTCTTTTCGGTAGACACGCACGCCCGGGTATTTTTTCAATCCCCAGTCGTAATTTCTCCTAATTACGTAAAGAATCCGAGACATTTGTTTACAAATAATTTCTGCTAATTGGAATCTTCCTTTCGCGATAAATCCGAACCGGGTTTTTGTTCTGCTTTTGTTGTTGTTGTTATTAAATCAAATGGATTTTTACTAAAAGTCCATTAACAAATTAATGAAGATCTTAAGAATTAATGTAAATTTATTTTGTTTTTGCATAATTATAATTCCGACGATCCAAGGAAAGTGAGTATATTAAGGCTATCTCAATCCAGTGTCAATTAGGTGTCAGGACGAAATTTGTTTCCCAATCCCAAGCAGAATTTACGGCACGCGAGGAATCTGGACGTAACGTAACGTTACGTACGTTACGTAACGATTCATTAGCATTGCCGTTTCTGTATTCGAACATTTATGATTATTTATTTATGTGAATACCACTGTTAATTTTATCATTTTTATTTTCGAGATTGATACATTTTGCGGTTTATTTGTTGCGGTTTGCTCAATAATCGTGTAATCGATGGAGAGAAAAAATCACCGATAGCAATGATCGCAGTTCCGTGTTTAGTGGGCATTTAAATGACGCCGACTGTTCCGGTTGCGGAAGCGTAAAATCGGCTCCGTTTCGCCGTTACGCAACGGATTTTTTTTTAGTGAGGAGGAGGAGGAAATCTGTTACATATTAAAAGAGATACACACGATCGGACTTGCCACGCAGATTCATTTTTTTTTCCTTCTTTCGCCAAACAGATGCACACAACGACGTGGCGGACGCAATCCTACTTTTACTATTGCTGCTTGGCATTGACTTGCTAGATTGCTGGGGATTCCCCGTCCTGCAGCGTGCCTTTGAACGCGTTTTTTCGTTCTCTCGCTGCAAACATTGTTTGCAGAGGAAAGCTCTTCCGCTCGTTTACGGATCTACTCTGAGGTTGATTACCTCTATCAAATTGATTTTAATTTTAAATTATGTAAATTATTATTTTTTTTTTAATTTACTCCAAAACATACATTATAATTAATTAAACTATAGCATTATTATATATTGATTTTTAAAATTTGTTAGAAAAATTAAGTTGTAACAAGTAAATTACAGATTGGTCATATAGTAAACAGCTTTCTAATAAGTTATTTCAATTATCAGTAAGCTCTTATCCATATGTAAATATGTGTGTAATTTCATTAAATGCGGATTCCTCGATGGCCAATGCTTACGCACGTATGCAAATGTAATTGATGGGCGGATCTTCGTTACAAATTCATTGATAAGTTGTTGTCGGTGTGCTTGAAGTGTGACTATCTGTCTGGTAAAGAGGGCTGCGGTCGCGTTCACGGGGGCGGCAATTGACCGCCCTCCCCCACCTAAAGCCGGTGCGCCCCTATACCACGAATTAATAACACGTTCCTTCCGCGAACGGCTTCAGCCCCGCCATCGATTGCCTTAATGAAATCGGCTTCTGTGAAAGCGTTACATAACTCCTAATTTAACGAGGCCCCAGCGGTCGACGCGCACCTCCCTAAGTGGTTGCCTCCCCAGATGTCCAGCTTCCAGGATATTTCCTTAACGATGATTTATACGAGCGCTACGAGCAGAAATTCCTAAAAACAATAATAAAGTTTGCAAACTATAAACGATTCGTGGATTTTATTTATTTAACCCAAAATAATTGCACGTTAGAAAATGGTATTAAATAATTGGGATTATTAATAAGTATTTATTTTTGTTGTTGTTTTGTGAAACTAAATTACTAGAAAAAAGTATGTGTGGTAAAAGGTGTAGAATTTTTCTCTTTCGGGAATGTCCCGTGAACGGAATAACAATACAATGTATAGAACAGAACGGTTTTTCGTCGTAAGCATATTTTCCGATCGAGGGGGAAAATTCCTTTCCCCGGTCGACCCCTCGGGCGCTTCAAAAAAATAATAAATAACAAATGCCGGCCGTGATTTCGCGTCGCGTTCTTAGAAAGTGTTACGAAATAGACGCGCGATAATGGAATGGAATTAGGCGATTAAACTAGCTGTGTATGTATGTATGTGTGCGTGCGTGTGGTTGTGTTGTTCGTGACGTGGATGAATCAGAATGAAAGAGAACTAGGTGTCGGGTTTTCGGATTGAATGAAGTGTCCTATTCGGAAAACCTGGAAGGGTCGAGTCTGGCTGGCGTTTAGTCATTGAGTTCGAGCCCACGAAGAGGGGACTATTAATCCATCCTTATCATAGGATTTAATTTTAGATCCGCACGCGGGGACTTTCTCTATGATTCATCTGGCGTTCCGACCGGCCACAGGTACATTGCATAGTTGGGAAGGCAAGGACACCCATAGTCGTTGATAGTGTTACATAAATTATCGAGAATTGTATTTATAGCACGTAGTAAAGAGATGCAAACGCATTTTTCAACACGTAGACTGCGCGAGATTGAGAGGAAGATGTTATCCGGCCGTGGATTATTTCCGTGCCTTTGTACGACCGCGACCCATTGACAGATACACAATGTTCGGCTACACTTGTCCATCAAAGTACAACCTCTTCATCCAAACAACCTACCAAAAATAATCAAAAACCAGATGAACCAACAACAGATTACATTTCGAAATAGATACAATAAACCATATGTAAACATACTAACTTCTATACATATAAACTATAATCAAATAAAGGGTGTCACAAAATTAACGCAAATTCAAATTTTGCATTAATTTTGGGACACCTTTTATATATTTTAATACTATAATTATAGCTAACATTAAAACAATTTAAAGTTAACCAAATCAAAATTGATTTTTTTTTTAACAGTTTATTTCTTATTAAACAATATAGAAAAATTAATATAATTTATTTAAAATTAAAAAAAAATATATAATAATTCTTTATATGTTGGTTTCAATGTCTGGAACTACCCACGTATCCTATGAGACTATTATATCATCTTCAAATTGTGTAAAAGCGCCGTTTTCGTTCGGTTTTCCTTTTAAGTTTCAGATTGAACGTGGAAGTGCGTGGTCGGTCTTACATTAAAATACGATTATACAATATATATGGATTATCTTTAGAAGAAGAAAAAACAATAAGCTAAAATAAATAATAACACGAGATGAAAGGAGAGATGCTGCATTCCGTTTATTGTTGAAACCAGGTTATAAATAGCGACGCGTGGGATTTCCCGTTTTAGACGTCTTCGTTTTCTGAAAAAAAAAAAAATATAATAATACAAGTAAAATGGAAATACAATAGATATTATAAGACATGTTTGATAATTATAGATTGAAACAGTTTAAAAATAAAAATAATTTAATTTTTTTTTTGTCAAAGTGAATAAAAATAATTTAAATTGGATGTAAATATAAATAATTTAAAGAAGATATAAATATTTTGAAATTTCTATTTATGTGTAAAATTAAATTTTCTTTCTTTAATGTTTAGAGCAAATATAATAATACAAATGTCGTAATATTACATGAGTAAAGAAATGTTAGGAGAAGAAGAAATAAAAAAGTCTGTCTAGAAGTAAAAAGAACAGTTTGTGTATATATCGAGTGATTTATTCGGTATAAGATAGAATCTTAATTCCCATTTATTCGACATATAAAAAAAAAGCACGTGCACTTCATCACGCTCAATTCTCTGGAAACATTTGCATATGTTTATTTTTAATATAATTAATACGCTATTCATTTAATACTTTAACACTTATGACCTATGCATTAATTCTATCTTATTCATCATGCATTACACTAAAACATTCCATAATTTTGTAACGGACTTAGCTTCATATTAAGTAGATTTAAGAATGTATCAATTTGTATTGTATTTATGAATCAAATTAGTTAGGTTTTCTTTTAATGTGAAATAATTTATAGTATTTTTGTTGTGTAAATATTTTGAAGTGTGAAATAAATCCAGATTTATAAGGCAAAAGTTTAATTTTTATTATCAAACAATAAAGCGTAATTTAGTGCTGGTTAGGAGAGTAGCAGGAACCACATGTGCTGTTGTAGCATATTATCTATGGTACTTTCTAAAGTTTACCCAACTCGTCGGAGCAGTACAAAGGTTGAGTAAATGGAAGCGGTTTCTCTCGTTGAAGTAGCAATCATAATCCGAATTTTTATATTTTCATTTTGCAATAAACCCAGGAGGTGATAGTTGTAAATCGAAAAGGATCAAGGATAGACGCAATACGTAGTTTAAATTGAGAGAAAAAAATAAAATAAAATAAAGAAACAAAAACTGCATCTAACTGCGCCGACATTCCTATGTAGGTGTAGCAAAACAGGCTTAGAAAACTGAAAGATCATCATAGGTTTCTGCTCTCCAGCAGATCGCATTATTGATATTATTGTTCGAGCGGGAAGGAATTTATGGTCACGGTCGTCGTTGATCATCTCGACTTATGTTGGTGTTTCTAAGAGAGTGATCGGGTTGAAGAGGAAGGGGGGTGTAGTTGTGATGCAATCGGACTTCCTGAAAACAGCCCTTTACACAGGATCGACGTGCAACAGGTTCCTAACCCACCCCGTTTCCACAAAACTTGACTAATCGCGTAATAAAAAGGGGGCGCGTTGCTCGAATCAAGCTTTTCTCGGGAAGCTCGACGATATTTCACGCTTTCTGGAAACTCGCCTCGTTACCGTGTAAACAGCGACCAAACAAACGAAATTGAATATACGAGAATTAATGCGTTTTATTCAATTGGCGACAATTAACGTAACTGTTTCTGTGTGCGTTCGAGCAATGCGTTGTTATTTATTATGTTCGTATTTGTTTGTTTTTTTTTTGTAATTATTTAGAAAAAAAAATATATATATATAAAGAAACGAAGCGAACCGTCGACAATGATGAAAATTTTCATGGAAATACCGATACATTCGAAACTGTTAATGGCGTTTTAATGGCACCGACGGCACCGTTTTTCCTTTCCCTTCCACACCGATATTATATAACTTAATCATGAATCTACTCCATTTCATCGTCGCTGCTTGCAGCGAAAACGAAAAGTTTCCATCGGGACTTTTTTTTGTTACCAGGAAATTAAAATATGCTTTACTAGAATGTTCATATACATTCAACAAAAACCATTACTTACAGAAAACAAAAATATACAATAACTACTTCCTGCTTAAGTACTTTTCCTCCAACATTACTACTAGTTTTCTATTAAATCTACTCATTAAAAACTACAAAAATAAGTTGAATTATTTCAATCCAATTGAATTTCGTTAAACAAATTTAAAGAAAATATTTAAAAAAAAACTATTATAAATTGAATTATCTAATAAATCCAATTGAATTTAGTTGAAACGAAAATATTTCTTGTTTTTATTAATTAATGTGTAATTTATTCGTTTTCTCTTTCCACATAAAAAGCAATTCCCTTGATCTGTTTGAGGCTCTAGTATTATTATTATTTTGTTCTTTTGTTAGTCATTCGTAGTTGGAAATGAACGCGTACTCCTTTGGACTCTTCCCATAAACACTCAAGGGCTAAGGGCAACGGGCGTTGTTCCGCGAAATGACTACTAAGATATTGATTGTCGGTAAACAGAAATACCTAATGGGGCAGGTATACACCACCGTTTCGGACAAATGCCACCACATACATTCCAGTTACGCAAATGACACAATCATTTTTAATAATATTTACACCCCCCGGGCTATGAAATGGTACCAACCCTCGTCTCGGAACAAACAACAGCATGATTGAAATACTCAGTTTCCTATTAATATTAATCTACAATAATCTAACAATACATATATATATATTATATACAGAAACAACAGTTTAAAAGATATTACTTTTCGGCGTATTGCAGACGAAACAAACTAATTGACGCCTATTAAATGGAATTTATACAAACCGCACACCAATGAATGTTTTAAATAAAAGAAGCGTTTGCCTGTGGCCTGCAACAATTTGCGTTGATCATTTGCGGTCTCTGTAAGCCACGAAAACAGCCCCTACCATTTCGAGCCGTTTGTCCTAGATATTAACTATTGATTTTGTTTTAAGAACTAAATACCGGCAATCTATTGATCTTCTTTTTAAACAAACCTAGACGCTCCTATATATTTAAATTATAGAGAAATCAATCAAATTGCAGTAATATTTCAACAATCTGATTGATTAAAATTGTTAATTTTATATAATTGATAATAAGTTAAGGAAACGAATAAAATCGTGCATCGTTAAAAAAGTTTGTTAATCGGCGATGATTGAAGATATTGATTGATTAATAAATTAATGTTGAACAGATAATAAACACGTTCTCGACTGACATGTCGTTATTCTACTATTCTTTGAAAGCAGTAAAGCAAAGCGCGTATACCGTTGCGGCGTTACGTAATTTATATATATATATATATATTTAAAAAGACAACATAAATAGTTTTGGTTGATAGCCGTTGGGTCAACAAAATTTTCTATCGCTTCTTTAAAACGAGTAATTATTTTCGGATTGGAGACTAATCGGATTATCCCATGAAATGCTTTAATTTCCCCCCCGAAAATATAAGAAAGATAGAAACAAAGGAAATCGGTGTGTTGTGAAGGAGAAAGTGGTTGTAATGCGGCCGGTGTTTTATGAATCATTACTTCAACGAGATTAGATTAAAGCTAATGAATAGAGAGAGGATTTGAGGAATGCGACGCGGTTTCGCCGTTAATTGGGTTAGCATCGACGGTGGTGTAAAACTCGATAAATGCACTTCCAATGACCCACTTGCCGGAAGGAAGGTTCAAGGCACTTGGGCTGCACCAGTAATTAGTCCGAATGAGTGTATAGATTTTCGCTGCGTGTGTGTGCTTGCCCAGATCGATACCCATATGGTAGGTATACGAAGCGCATATACTCTAATTGGCACGGAACAGAGGTTTCCTATGTGTACGTGTGTGTTTTTTTTTTAATCAATTTGTTTATTGCGCAAACTAAGTAACCACATCCCAGCTATTTAAATCGAAGAGTAAATTGTGTATGCGTGTAAATTGACGCATTTCTATTGACGTGGCAGATTCGGAGGCTGAGCTTCTCTCGGATTATGATGATGGGATAGATATTGATAGCTTAATCGAGGATGATCTGGAATGAATGTAGTTCTGATGCAAAGGGTGGTTGGAGGAGTTTATTTGATCCCTTTCTCTCTGCTTCGTCCCCTTTTGCCGTTCCGTTGCCGCCGCCACCGCCGCCGGCCGACGACGGTGGACGACGGTGTGAATGGCTGGCCGGCTCAGCTCCGCGTTTGTCTGCGTGTGTATATATACGTGTGTTTGTCTGTGTGGGTACGTGTGTGTCTGTATAAAAGTCGGTGTCGCGGGTAGCGCGCGAGTTTAGTCCTGCGGACGTCTCGCGGACGGTCGTCTATCTAAGAGGCAAGTGCATGTGCATATGCACTGGTGCCGGTGCTTGAGTCAAGTGCGCCCAGTGACTTAATGCCGGCTTCAGCCACTGGCTATGGGCGGTCTCCTCTTGTCTAAAACCGCGGCATGGACGTTGTTCTTCTGGTTTGTGTTGTGTTCAGTGAAGACTGTGCTCGCCGCCACCGATCTTGACTTCCTGCAGGATCTCGGCCTGGAATCTAACCTGGACGTAACCAAAGTAAGATACCACCATCCATCCATCCATCCATCCATCCCCAACAAAATCACATCTCCGATCCTGACCTACCGGATCTAAACATAGACCAGACAATCCACACACGCACGCAGATCCTAACTAATTATAAATCTGCACCAACTTCTTACCAAAGATACCTAAAATTCCAAACTCTTCCAAAAGTATCATCATTATCATCCAACATCATCATCTAAATATACTTCGCAAACTTGATTTCGATTATCTGGAATCATTATTATTCCGTCGCTTATTTTCCGCTCACCTGTTTTTAATTAATTCAACTTATTAATTAACGTATTCACGAAAACAAAATCTCATTCCACAGAATACATCATATTTGAAAATATTTTAAATTGAAACAATAAAAATATAAACTACAAAAATCATTACAAATTTATAATTAACAAAATAAAAACAATCTAAAATTGCAACAACAGAAAATTTCAATAGAAATAATAATTATATTAAAAATTTAAAAACAATTTTTTCATTTATATTACTATTATATTTAAATTAAATTATTAAAATTTTGTATAAATAAAATATTTTTTTCTTATAACTTGAATAATTACTTGAGATTTGGAAATATACAAAAAATTATCTTAATTAATTGTATTAAGAAAAAAATATATTTTATTGGTTAAAATACAGAAAATTAAATGAATCATTCATAGAAAAGATCTAAGTTGCAATTTCAACGTCCAATTAACTGCAGAAATTGGTATATGGCTTTTTCTGTTACAATTATTTCGGACGTGACTTGCAATCAAAAGTCTAATCACATACATCTAAGCAATATGTAATACGTAATAAATTTGTGTTCGTATAAAGTCAATAAATTGTTTATTTTTGTCCCATTTATAATTTTTATATTTTTAAAAAAAAGTTTGAGTTATTTATTGTGAATAAAAATTATGTCATTCGATAATAATGTAAAACATATAAGCTTATATTAATAAAATTATTAATATTAAAAAATTTAATTTTTAGATTTGTGTGTTTGATTTTCAAATAAGTCTTAAGGCTTTGTTTGGGTATTAGATAAATTGATAAAACAGATAAACGTATTTGGAATTACAACGGCTTTGAATCTCCATACAACGGGGATAAGAAGATTAAAGTCTGTAATGCGTTTCGTTTCCGTGTAAGAATTTAAATGAATTAAACACGTTTTCTAACAATACAATTTTAGTTACAAATTAATTTCAAAAACGAATTAGAAATGATTCAAACGCATTCTTACTAATTACTAAAAAAAAATAGATTCCGCGAAATCTATTTCAATGAATTCTTTCGAAATTGTTGTTTTTTTTTTTTCTCTCTCTTTAAATATTGATTTAGGCCAGTTCAATGAGGAAATCCAAGAGATTTACAACTGAAAGGTTAATCAAAAAACATGTAATAACCCAATGAACTTCAATAAAAAGGAACATTTCATCCATTCTTGCGAGCCTTATAAATATTCATCCGCGAAAGATTTATGCCACTTATTTAAATAGAAAATACTTACACACACTTCTATATTTATATATTTGAAGAGAGAAAGAGATAAATGAAGAAAAAAGATACGAAGACGTTCATAATCTGGTCGTTATCTTATTTACATAA
The DNA here is from genome assembly GCF_001412225.1 of Nicrophorus vespilloides. Taxonomy (NCBI): domain Eukaryota; kingdom Metazoa; phylum Arthropoda; class Insecta; order Coleoptera; family Silphidae; genus Nicrophorus; species Nicrophorus vespilloides. The sequence continues at coordinate 9,759 of NW_017096025.1, forward strand.
ATAAGAAATCCTCGTGGAAATAAAAATTTCAACTTTTTAAGAAAGGAATTTATTGGTCGATTCTGATTAAGAGACGAGACGAGACGCGAAAGGTGTTCCGACATTCCGTTTAACAGTTTTTCTGAGAATGAATACATTTATTTTCCTATATGAAATGTATGATTAGTTTCGTGTTGTTTCAAACTATAAGATCTAATGGTAGTTCTTTGGATGAGATTTAATTAGTCCTAATTGAAGGGTTTTTTTTTCGCAGTGAGTTTTGCAAGAAAAGCAGTTAAGGATTTTATAGAATTAAATACGCAATCAAATGTTCATTTGCGGTAATGGATGAAATTCTTGCTTGCGCCATGAAATCCATAGATTAATGATTTTCTTCAGGATTACGCTCAGTTCTTATCCATCGTCTCGTTTTATTCTCAAGCAGTTGTTGTTTTCATTACTTTTTGTTCCGTGTTGTTTTGCCCAGCCGCCAAAAGAGCACGCGATCCGAAGCGACAAAGGTTATATTTAGATTTGTCTTGGAGAGCTCTCGTCGCTTCAATGATAATATCGTGGGGGCCTTTGGATTACCGCATAAACACTGGACGTTGCCCAACTGGCCCAATTCTCTATTTAAACCTTCCCGTTCCAAGATTCCCGATTCCTTGGGCTTTGGTATGACCCTTAGGAGGAAGGGTCAATGGATATAACCTGGGTTAATGGTACCATCTCGTAACTCCGGTGGGAATCCCCGCGACACTGGAAATACCTGGAACCGGAACTGCCGCAGCAGCAACTCTCTGACTCACGGCTTCTATCCATCCATCCGAAACCTTTCAACCCAAATATTTACGGATGCATGCAAAACAGGAAACCGAAAAACTTCTTCTTTTATTAAATTTCATATTTTGTTTTGTTTTTTCCATCTCGTGCGCGTATTTATTTTTAAGCTCTTGGCGCCTATCAGGAGGGAATCATAGAGTCCAGGGAAGATTACGGCACTGACAGTATAAATAACATACGTTTCGGCACGGAAAGCCAAAACACTTAACCTCATCATTATACCACGCTTGACTTAAGACCTGTTCTTTCTCATTGTTTCAGATAAACGTCAGCCAAGACGAGTATACCAGAATGATGAATGTGTATCTAGAGCGACTTACGGATTCTCAACAATCCGACACCATTCCTAAACTTATTACCTTTAATTCAGGTTTGTATTTTTTTTTAATCTATAATCACCTAATTATAAGTTTTCTGATTAATCAAATTTTTCGCATAAAACAAATCTCATTTTAAAAATTAATGATAATGAATTCGTATCGTATCTAAACGTGTTTCAACTAAGATTTATATATAGTTCAGTGGTTTTAATCTTAGACCTATGATATATTCAAAACAAGTTTTATTTCTATATCTAAACTGTTAAGTCCTAATTATACATATTGATTAGTCATGAAATTAATATAATTGCAATTAACGTATAAATAATGCATATAAATGATTATATTAACTGCTGCTAGTTTTGACTGCATTACTAATATTAATTCTAATCAAATTGATTTAATTAGATAACCTTATCTATAGATATAGATCAATAATATTACTTAAATTGTGATTCATTGAAATAAGCTGAGTATATATTTAGTATATCATAATATGCAAGGAAAGCAATCAACATGTCGTAAATACATAGATTTAATATCTGGTTGGAGTAAATGTAGTTTGAAGAGTTTGAAGATATCTAAAATGTTGAGATTTACTCGTGAAACTCTTTAACCACTCAACGTGTCTATGGATAAATCTATCTGCGGCCAGATAAATTCCCATTTGGACAAGTATTATGTAAACAGTTATAAAGCTTTAATTTATTAGATTTGGAAATTATAATAAAATGAATGGTCTCTAGGAAACGGCGAGTTATATTTTCATAACTCACTGATTATTTTTAGTGGCTTGCACGTATTAATAAGAACGCATTTAATGTACGCTCGAAAAAGTAGGATGCTATTAATAATCTTGCGTTTATTGTGCATATAGATCCTGTCCATAGGTGCAACCTTTATCAAAATTGGATTGCCCAATGATAATTTGTTAATGGATCTTTTATAATATATGTATGAATGATTAATGGTAAGATAATCTTGATCTATGCTGTGAGACCTTGCAGCCTTGTTTTCGTAACATGCCTGTTATTATTATTATCATAATCATCATCATCATCGAGTGTACACATGGGTTTATAGTGTCGAGGGTGGAGGAGTGAGGAAATTATGAATTGATTTATGTAAATTAGAATACACGGGACAGGCAGAGTTACGTAAGATTTCGGTGAGATTAGAAAATTGCGCGCGAGATGAAATGTCGGTAAACGTATGATATGTGGAAAGGTAATTCCGCAGCAGGTCGCCTTGTGGGCCACGCTAATTGCTCAGTTTTCCTTGATTGAAATTTATAGCTCAATTAGTATTCGATGTGTCCGTAAAGCCGAACAAAAAAAAAATAATAATAAGAAGGAGAGAAAGAACAAGCATGAGAATTCCGTTCAAAATCCATCGGTAATTGCCAAATGTGGTGAGAGGTGAGACACCTGTATGCTGTATGTTTGTGTTAGATAACAGTTGCGACGATTGCCGTTCTTCCGCGGGCGACGACGTGTGTGTTTTCGGGAAAATTTGTGGATATTTTTAGTCGGGATGTTTCCTCAATAAAATTTCGCGCCTGTGATTCATCGAAAAACATATTTTCTGGTGGGAATTTATTATTAAATTCCTGTGGTGTAACCTTGCTGTACAGGAGTCTTGCAAAATCGAACAGAAGGATCAGGAATACCGCGTGCTTGTTGTTTACTCCTTGACATTCGCAGACAACCGTCTATCCGTCACTCTATTACTCGTTACGTTCGTCTATGCTTGGCTAGGATTCCTGGGACACCTGTCGACTTCATTTAGCTTTGAGGAGATGACCAGTTTAATTGCACAGGTTGCTCGACTTGCAACAATGCGATCCGTCTCGCCGAACGCGCACTCGTGTCTGTAATTGTGTGTATGTGTAGGTATTTTTGTAGATATAAAATGCGTGTGTGAGAAACCAATTACCTGAGCCTCACGCACGCATCTACTTCTTCTTCGACAACTTCTATTTATATGTGTTTTTTTTATTTCAATGTTCGAGACGGAAACTTTTTGCTCTTCTTCATTTGGTTTTCATAAACAAAGGAGATAATATATATGTTAAGGTAACCCAGTTTTAGAACGCAGAATCTATTTTCCATTTCTAGGGAATGCGGGGGAGAAAGCAGACGTGAGAGATATGCTTACGGATCGGAGAGAGAAGAAGAGAGAAGGCCGCAGGTAGATCGGAAAAAATAGCGCACCTAGTGACGTCACGGGGTTTTGCGTTGGCGGGCGTCTATCTAAAAATATGTTTTTTGGATCGAAAATAGCTTTGCATTTTTTGGATACGTGTGAACATAGGTCACCTCTCAATAAACACGCGTACGCATTCCTCGGATACTATTAAAATATTTTTATTATAAACAGCCTAATATGGTGGAGGCGGTGGAGAAGACGGCTGGTACCTAGGTTGGAACCCGGTGGTACCGTTGCACCTGCATGCGCGCCGCTCTTATGTAAACACGCGTGGCCGTTGCCCCGTCCGTTTTGCTTTGAACATCCGACATTGTGCATCACACATCTCATCCAGACGCAAATACCGATCGGCACACACCTTCCTTCAAAACAAATCCTGAGCTTTCAGGATTATAATTAAACTAGACGTAAACTATCTCCTTGCTTCAGATCACTACGTACTACCCACCCTTACTGCTGCCACTTAAGTTTTATGTAAACGATACATATCTTAAGCAAGCACCAATCTTGAATCAACAGAAGACGCAACCTTTCTGGTTGTTCTACTCACGTTGCTACCGTTTTATGTAAACTCTTAACCAGTTCATCTACGAGTAAACGAATTCCATCATTCTTCGAAGAACAACAAAAGAAGAAAACCTTGCTGTGTCGATTAGACTTAAACTATTTCCCTGTGCAAGAAAAGGCTGTACGACATTTCGCATTCGCAACCTCGCCTCTCGGAACGGGTATTTTAATTTGCCAGCCATTAAGGCTGCACTTAAGCCGCCTATTATCTCGTCCTTCTCCACAGACCCGAGCCTGAATCAATACACATCTCTCCGCAAATTGTCCCGTATTAATTCAAGAATTTTAATTCGCCTCCACTTATACTCACTCTCCTTTCATCTTTTCCCCCGGCATACCTTCAAACCTTGCCTCGTCTAGAAAGTCACCACGTCAAAACATTTTCATTTCACTTCATTTACATTTACTACTGCCGCCGTACAACTGTACCATGCATTCTTGCTCGGTCGCAACAAAAACAAGATGTTTGTTTTCTGCTCAATTTCCTCTTTTAATAGCGTGCTACACTAAATTAATACAGCCCCGAGCCTCACTTTCATCTGCAGCCCACACAGGGCTCTTCTCTAATTGATACTCCAACCACTAAATAACATGTAAGGAGTATATTCAATAAACTTATCTTAGTCAAGGTAAAGCTCGAACGTAGGCGTCCTAAGGATAAAGTTACGGATTTGGGTCATAAATATGTCTGAATCCTTCATCTTCACGGCAATCACTTTCTTTTTTTGTGCCTTCTCATGCAGTTCAAATAACATAAATCTTTGGGTCAAAGGATTTAATTGAGAAGCGCCGTGCTGCGAACAGATTGATCAGCCCACGTCCCTTCAAATCTCTATAGAATACCCATTGAACATAATATAAATAAAAAAGAAACATCAAAATTCCGTACGACCCACGCAAGGGTCATCGCTCCTAGGGCTATAGTCTCGATTATTAACGCGGATCCCTTTCCAGAAAGCATTTCTTAGAGGCTGCCAGTCGAATGACCTACGTCGCATTCCTCACCGTCTTGAGGAGATCTCGTTGTTCCCGCATTCCTCGCATTCGACACGGATGATTTGCCGCGCGCCGCACGTCGTCGGAGAGGCTTTCCGATTTGCGAGCGGAGTCCGTGGAATATAAAAAGCAAAACTTTGCCAATTTGTCATACCGAAAATTGTACTCAGTCATATTTATAAATATGACCATGTGGGTCAGAGCAGTCCCTTTCAATCTTCTTAGCGCAACACCAGCAACTGCTCGGATCGTTCCATTTCGCATCCTTATTTCTACGCCGGACATTCCAAGGAAAAAAGGTCCGTATTTATGTCCTCTGCGAATTGAGTTACGGCGCGCCGCCGATGATTTTGAGTCCATTGTATTTAAAGAGCAATAAATACCAGGTGTACCATTGTCTCGATGGATGCTGCAGCAACAGCAGCTGAAGTCGCCGAGAAAGATTCAAAGAAGAAATGAAAGTTTTACGCAACGGAAATAATTGCGATGCATTTACATGTTTATTACGGTTTAAATGAGCTCTTGCGGCTTTTCTAAATTGAAATTCCCATTCGAAAATGATAATGGGTTTTGCGTTGCTGTCGGCAAAAATAATATGCCAACCGACTCTTTCTTTTAAACGCGTTTTCCAGGTAATACTATTATACCACTCTCTTACCAAAATACATTTCATAAGAGACAGCTATTTATAATATCCATAGTTTCAAATTGATATCTGGGATAATAATGGCAAAAGTTATGAGATTAGAAAAAAAAAACAACTTTTAACATGAATCCTAATTGAAATATATGTAATAAGAAATTGATTAATAGCGCAGCTTAATGTCAGAGGTATTTTAAACTGTGTATAAGTAATGCAGGTAATTTATAATACTTTCATCATTATTTATTTGTTGTTAGCGTATAGTGTAAGATATTATTTTCTGGGAGATTTAGATATGAAACTTGTATTTCTAAATTGGGTCGTGGCGCCTATGTTTATGATCGGATCGTCGCGAATTTAGTCCAGGAAAAAGCGGAAGGGAAGCCTTCCTAAAAGTAGCGAGAAATACAAATAAACCAGGATGCCCACACGTCCTGGTCATCTGAATCACGAGGCACGGCTACGTAAAATGACTAATCCTCTATGTATACATTTCGGCAATGGAATAATACCTTCGAGAAACTGTTATGCAATCGCTGTAGGAAATGACAGCAATGATATAATAATAAGTTGTTGGGATCTTGGAAAGATATTTATTTTTTGTTTGTTTTGTTTGCTTGCAGAGAGAAAATCTTGGAGACGACGGAGGGATGACGTAACCCGTTTGCGTTTCCCGGTGAAGCCATCGACCGAGGACGTGGAGATCGAGAATGCGGAACTGCGTCTACTGACTCCACCTATACCAAATAAAAGTTCTATCCGAGTAAAAGTATATCAGGTTCTGAGCCCGCGCCGACGGAGGTTCCTCGAAGAGCGTGTGGTCTATCCATCTCAGCTGGGTCCTAAGTGGTGCGAGTTTGATGTCACGGAGGCTGTCCAAAGGTGGATGCTTGGAGATAGGAACTTGGGTTTGGAATTGGAGTGCATCGAATGCGGAGAGCTTAGGCCTATCGAGGCGGCGCTTAGTGCTCTGGTACTACCAGGAGGAAGTCGTCGTCGGCGGAGCGCCCATTACGATGAAGGCAGACGCACGGATTGTATCAGCAACGAGAGCAGGCCTAGATGCTGCCGTCACGATATGGAAGTCAGCTTCAAGAAGCTTAAGATGGACAACATCTTGGCACCGAAGAGTTACGAAGCTGGTTTCTGCAGAGGACGTTGCCCACTGAACTACAACCACGCTACGAACCACTCCCGCATCCAGAATATGGTCCACAAGTTGGACCGCAAGGCCACCCCAAGAGCTTGCTGCGCTCCATCCAAGCTGGAACCGCTGGAGATCCTCAGGGTGGACCCGCACGACGGCACCAAGCTATCCGTCGACAAGTGGGACAACATGAAAGTACTGGAGTGTGCTTGTTCCTAGTGCTCGCTTGCCAAAGAGACTAAGACATTTATATACACTATATACATTATGATTTTGTTTTATTTTTATTTTATTTTTTTTTTGTTTCGGTTTTTTTGCGGATTGTACGGGTTGACAGCATTTCTGCATATTATTTCACTGAAATATCATACCAAATGCAAACCAAAGTTTTCCTAATTGTCCTCCTATCAAAAGAAAGAAGAAAAAAAAAAGAAAAGCTAACTAAATATATATTATACATTGTCAAAAAAAATATACAAATAAATAAAGAAAACTCAACAACAGCAAAACCATCGAGCGCGTAACTTCCATCTACTTTAATTATTTAATTTATTCATTTTGTTCGTTTCGTTTAATTAGTAGAAAAAGCAAAATCATATTTCATTGGGATAATATGTCTCCTTTATTCTTTAGAATGGTCTACTGTGATACATATTTTTTTATTAATTTAATTTATATACTTGTATTTATCTAACGTATCTCTAAATAGTTTGTAGTCAAGAAAAAATACTGAATAAACTTCGTAATCTCATATCATTGTAAAAATATATAAAAAAAAAATGAAAAGGATAAAAAAAAAGAATAATATTTAATTGTATGTTTCGTATTGCGCAAGTATTATTATTATTACTACTATTATTATTACGAATATTGTACATTTCATTTAATACGAAAAATAGAAAGATAAACACTTTATTTTTATTATGTTTTCGTATCAATAAATTTGTTTTTATTTATTTAACATGACGTTGTCCAATTATTTCATTGTTCCTCCACAATTGCATTCAATCTACAACAATTACCAAATTTATGCAATACAAATTACATTATTAACCCTATTATGATTAAGCATTATGCAACGGAATAACAAAAAAAAAATAGATATTATTCTCATACGTACGTTTTTCTTCCACTTTTTTTTCCTTTTCGATCTTACGTCTCCTTCGCGTTGCGTCAGAAATCGCACTCGATTCGTCCTTGACCCGAAAACGGACACGGATCCAATTCAGGTAAGGAACCAGTCAGTCCTCATGCACACGTAACACCCTGTAAATTAAGTATCGCATTTCACTAATTTGGAAAACACCATTTTTTTTTTGATACACATTCAACGGTTTATCATAATTATTATACAAGTGTTTTTATTTATTTCCATTAATATTTTTTTGGTCTTAATGTAACTTCGAGATATGTAGGTTAATAACAGAAAAAATATATATAGAATGTTCAATTTTGTTTGATTTGATCCGAAGAAATTAAAAAAAAAAGAAAACAGACGATTTTTATTTTGGCAGTGAAGTATTCTAATTTTAACGAGGCGAGCTAAAGTTAGATGTTATAGTTAAAATTAAACATATTATAGAAATAGACCTGATTTCAATTTCACATTAATTTTGGCGTTTCCATCAATGTTTAAGCTTTTTTTTTTCATGTTTTGGTTAATTACAATAAATTACAGTTCATCAATTACATGTACATATTTAATAATTATTTGTAAGGTAATATGGTTATAAACTGTTGAAGGAAGCAACAGGTGATCATGGTTATATAAGGGTCTGTTAACGGGCTGTTTCATAGTACAACTCTAACATATAATAAATGAAACTATTTATGCGTATAATATAGAGAACAAAACAAGGTAATACATTTATGAACATGCTAAAACAAAAGGAACAATAATATAATGAACGTGAGTAAATACATAAAATCACATTGAACGGTTTTAGAGAGGACTTTAACGATTAAATAAACGCAGTTATTTATAAACGAGGAAAGCGTGGATGCATACTTTTATCAACTTCATTTATGGCCTTAAATTGTAGACGTTTCTTTATTTTTATTACTGTTTTATGATATTACGCAAACCTTCGATTTGTTTATAGCATCTAATAAACTTCTGTTTCAACAAAAAGCAACGCATAAAGTTAAATAGGAGATGAAAAATACATATATTTATAAGAACTAAAATAACTTTTCCTCCTACGTTATTACAATTACAATAGATTTCTTTTATATATTTTCTTTCAATAAAATGCTTAACGTATTAATGTTATTTTAGTATAAATTATAAAATAAATACAAATGTAGAAGCCCTTGCATATTAAACCCTGTAGCCTTTACACACAGTATTGAAACATGAAATTAGAATTTTTGGTTGTTGAGTAATACACCGTACTAGATACAATTATATAATTGCTTGCATATCAAAGCCAGCATATGTATTAATGTTTTTTTTTTTAAATATAAATTGACAATAAGTGTGGAGTAAAATAAATGAGAAATACTGGATACTCTTTAAAAAACGTGAGTCAATTTCCTTTGATGTTAATCTAGGCAATTATGTATTTTGCAAACCCCAATTTGCAATTGTAGCATGAATCATGCGTCAATCTCTTTTCGTGTATATGTTATATGTGTGTATATGCATGCATAATTATTATTTTTTTAAGTTGAGGCCAGTTCCAAAAAGGACTTAAGTCGTCATCGTGTCACCGTTTAAATTTAGAACTCTCGCTTTCTATGTGTATGCGAATAAGACTATAGGTATATTTTGGCTCGGTAATGTATTCAATTACCTATACTAATTAATCTTAATCCTGAAATCTTAGGTAAAAATAGAAGACGTGTCAGTGAAGACAAGGCATGACATCACTCGCATCGCTCACACTTCTGCAGCATGGGACGATGATGAAGAAGTGCCAGGCATGTGTGTGAGGACAAGTGGAAATCAAGCGAACTGAACCAGAATCATTAATTACGAAACAGTTAAATAATAATGTATTTATAAAACTTATCGAATGTGCCCACACGGAATGCGTCATTGCGGATCTGAAAATGAAGAGAGAACGGAGAAATAGAATTTTATAACTCGAGGGCTCAAGTGAAATAATCGATTGAATCTATCATAGTCCTAAAATTAGTCGATCTTACGAATCTTCGCAATGCAATTGCAATGGCAAAACTTTCTTATAAGTAAACAACCTGGGAGAGTGTATGAACAATATTTGTTTACTCGTTGTGCGTAACAGTGGAATGTGAATGCGGGAATCCAAAATATTTGCACCGGGATCTCCCCATTGAAAAATTTCGCACGTCACGTGGACCGTGGCGAAAATAGACGTTGCGACGGTGCACAGAAATCCTGTAGTAAAAAAGTTTCATTGAGCCAAAACACATTCTCTAGACATCATGCTTCTTTTTTACTTCTTTTCTAGAACACACGTAAAATCTTACATTTTTACGCACTTAATCACCCACACTTTATGCATTTCCATTAAGGTCGGAAACCGTTACCGATCGATTTACGACTGATCCGAGTAGTAAACATATGTTCTATTGAATAAATCCTGCACTTGATTGACTACTTTATTCCATTTAAGGATTCATCATTATACAAGTTCGATTCCCTATTGGAACTTACAACAAAAAAACAAATCTTCTATTAGATTGACACAAAATCAATTTGTTATTTATACTGATCTTCCATCATTTCTTAACCTTCAGTATAAAGTGGGTGGTCTATGATTGAAGAGAATTTTGGAAATAGCTAAGTATATTAAAAATCTTGCGTAATCAAAATTTTATAGCTCTTATATATATTATATTGTATAGGAAAATAAATCATTTGTTAACAACACTTAAATAAACGCAATCATTTGTGTTTATGGGTGATAACATTTTTATTAGTTTTCATTCAATAATAAATGTATTTTGTGCAAAGTTACAATGAATATAGGTTATAGATATAATTCCAACTATTAAGACAGATTAAATATGAAAAGCTACAAGTCTTAATATAAATAATAATAACATTTATTGTAACAAATTAGCATAATAGAAACTCAACAAAATAATATAATAAGAATGGTTAGTAATTTGCCACTAATAATAAAGCTGATAGATTAGCCACAAAATGTAGTATAATAAAATAAGTAAAGGTTTAACAATTGATTTCAATCCAGTGTAATAAAGTTGAAGGGATGGAGCAGGTAAAAATGAAGTAATTTATATACCTGAAGCCACAAAGTGTTGATTTTAAATAAATTTATGAATGTACATAGTAAAGATTTCAAGTGGTGTTAATAATTTTATTGTATTGCGGTTACATGTAAGAAAAATTAATACAATAGATTATGACATTATTCAAACTATACACTAAGGGTTTTGGTACTCCATGGAATGAATTTTTACTTTAGTGATATAAAGAATAAAGATCTAGGATATTTTGGAAAAAAATTCCTAAGATTCTTATACATGTTGGTGCAACGGAAAACTACTCTGCTAACCTACGGAATTAAAAAAAATTAATAAAATGTTAGGTTTTGTAACATTATACTTACAACGAATGGTGCCATAATATGTCTATTATGCATATCTATTTTTTATATTTAGGATCACCGTGACGGTAAGGCAGTATAACAGATTTCCTATCAACTCTCTGTTCATTGGCAGAATCGCCAAACATAAAGCTGTTGCGATGAACAACACCTTTTCAGTGTAGAACATAATAGTCAAATGGGATTCTACATAACAAATTACTGCTAAAAAAACATGACCATAGAACGGCCCTAAAATAAAAATATATCTTTGTAGATTCCAGAATTTTAAGAATAACTTTTGTGAGACTTACTTGGCGAGAGGAATAAGTTTGCTAAGACATACAAGAAGATGTATACCATTTTGGTTCCTACGACCTTTACACCACAGAAAGCAGGAGTACACTGTAATGCAATTTGACAGCGTGAAATATGCTAAGTCACGTCTAGGTAATTAATTTGCGTAGCGGAATTTGGTACTCCTGATTAGTTACAAATATTTAAGGACTTTTTCCAGATCCCACATTTCCTCGTTATCATCTTGTATAGTTTTGACCAGATTTAAGAAGATATATCCATAATACGAACTTAAAATATTTATATATTGCACGGAAAATGTTGCAATTTGACAGCAGCACAGGTATATTTATTATGTAGTGCAATCCTGTCTTCTGCCAATTCATTGGATAAGTCATCAGAGTTGCGCAGAAGTGGAAGTCAAAGTACATTTACTAAGTCTATACTATAACAAATATCATTACTCAACACATTTCTTATAGTATGTACTTTTAAGTAGTGTCTGGTATCAAGATAAAATTCGCATCGTCAACATCTTTGATCTGCAGCCTTGAAACATACACCATGAAACAATTATACAAGACATAGCTGATAGGAGTGAAATGTAAACAATGCATATTGCGAGTGGTACGTAAAGTGCAAAAGGTGACACACCTAGTTCTAATTTATATATTTGTACCATACTACATATTATATCATCTTTTCTATGGAATTCTTAGTTAGATCTTGGATTATCGTGTATTTGTTCTTGTATTGTTTATTATTTATATTCAGGTAATCAATACCATTTTGTTGTAATAAGATTAACAAGTTGATAATCCATCCTCTTTACGTAAGGCTAATATTTCCTAAGATACTTCTATGAGTTTTTCACAACGTAATTTGGAAAGGCAAATATTAAGTAATTCTAGAACCATGGCCAGAAAACTAGAATCTTGTTTATACTATATATGTCTTTATATGAATTGATATTAGTGAAATATTTTGGTAATACAATAACAACAACATTTTATTTACATTTGGGAATACAGTATGGAAAGACATCTGCATAGAAAAATAATGCTTTTAAGGTTAAGAAAAAAAAAACAGTATTACCAGTTACAATCATTTATTCATTGAACCAGTTTTACTAGTTAAGGTATAAATCTCTTAACCAATGGAATAGGGCTATTAATGTATATTTCACCATGAGTGCCCGATATGGCAACCAAAAGGCTGCCATAATTACTTGTCTATCCCATGGCTGGGCACAATGGTACAAAATAAGGAGCACCACCGTTCCAGTACTTACTAAAAGAAATTATATATTAGCACATAAATCTATTTGAAATAACTAATTAAACATACCTGGTGTGATAATTATCGCTGTTAGCGTTAATACTAGTAATAATTCCGTCAACATGTTGTTCGTTATTTGGAAAAGATATTCAATAACGAAGGTTGTCTATACTTCTATATATCAAGTATCGCCATCTACAAATAAATATTATTTTTCATGTAACTAAAATTTATTTCAAGTAATTTTATAAAATTTCTTACATTTTTAATCTGTTTGTTTCATTCATTTATTTCCATTGAATATAAATTTATTTTTTTAATTTATTTTTTTTATTCCGTATAATTCAATTGGATATTATTAAAAAGTTGCTTTTATTTTCGTATAATTCATTGATATTATAAAAGTTGCCTAACTAAGTGAACTGTAACATCTTAAAACATCTTAAAGTTCTTTTTATATTTATTTATAATTATCATATATTTATGGCTTACGTACGTATTATGTTATTACAATAAAATTTAAATAATATAATATTTAAATTTATTTTTGTAAACTCCAGGGGGCGCTAAAAAACAAATGCATCGACATAGGCAATTCACAACATCCGGTTCATTGCGTACATCGTGTAATTGTGTTCCTGTGTCTTCTGAATTTAGTTCATTAAAAATCTACTTTCAGG
>NW_017096026.1:0-2320 GCF_001412225.1 Nicrophorus vespilloides
TTAACGTCTTATACATAACAGAGAAATGACGGTTTTCTCGTTTTTGTGTCAGTGTTTTCGGTTTTTCGTGAATTTCTCGACAACCCCTAAAGGTAAATAAATCATAGACCACTCGAATGAAAGCTGAAGATCTCACCTTTCCAACGCCGCCTACATACATCTTTGTAGTTATATCGAGTCGCTTGTTATAAGCTGAAGAACATTTTTTTCTCGTTTTTTATTCAGTTTTTACAGTTTTTCGTGATTTTCTCGACAAATCCTTAAGATAGTTACTGTTATGAGCTGTAGAAATTGAAAAAAAAAACACATACTTAACGTCTTATACATGTAAGTCAATTTCATATCAAAATTAAATTTGATATTTCCAATTAAAATTTTCTGAAAGCATCTGTCCTGATTATTTCGCTTGATTTAAGTAAACAATTTGTTTAACATAATCATAGTATGTTAATTACAAAAGTTATACTCAATTATTAAGAAATTTAATAAATAATTTATTATAATTGAATGTTTACGCAATGCATTTGCAAAAAGAAAAAAACTACCTCATCTATTCGAGCGTGGACCTTTGACACGCTCACGTAGGTAAAGGTAAATTTTTCAGAAGAACCACCAACCACCAGAAAATGATTTATTCAGAGTCAACAGAATTTCGCTTCTCGTCTTTCGGGCGGTGGGAATTATTAAACGGCCATCTCACCCTTCGCTCTCTATTTAGGGCCGTGTGTATTTTGTCCTCCTCTGCGTATGTTTGCGGTGCGATGTGGTGGTAACCTTCTCTTCCATCCACCCTGCTTTTCCGCTGAACAGAAGCGTGCGGAAAACACGTAGCGCACGTTTATAATATATTTACGATGATTAAACTTTTATACGCGAAGCGTGGAATGTACGTATGTGTGTTGTATGTTTGCTGGGGGCGGCTGCTGTAGCTGTTGCTGTTACCACCGACGAACAAGATCTGTATCGGGACATCATCAGCATGTTTACATCCCGCTTACACGACCCGAAACACAAGCGCGCGCTCCCACCGATCATTTACGCAATTCCCCAAAAAAAAAACGGTAATAAAAAACTGAAAAGCTAGCAATAACACTAAAAAAAAAATGGGAAACGAAAACAAACGACGCGAACAATAAACCAGCAACAACAATCTAGTTACCAGCAGAGCGTATGCAAAAGCACGAACAACAAGAATCAATGAAACATAATTAGCAGTGTTCCGGCGCGGCTCGAGCATGCACACAAAAAAATAAAAATAAACCGAAACGAAACCGAAATAAATAAAATAGTGGCCGCTTTTGTGTTTCAATGACAATACGTTTATTTTAAATGTGTCCTCCTCCACCAATAGAGTTCATCCATTCTCTTGTTAATCTTTTTTTTTTTAACACGTTGATCGAATTTTCCACAAAAAAAAATGTGAAAATATTGAATTTCCACTTTACATTCATAATAATTTATTTTGGATTCATTCAATGAAATCTAAATTATTGTTGTTTTAATTATAAATACTTTGTTACATAATCTTACACTAAAAACGTTTTTTTCTTTACTTAGTTTAAGTAGATTTTTCGTATTGCGTTTAATAAATATTCAGTTAATTTAAATTACAATAATTTTTTTTTAGAAATTTCAATGAACTAGTGAAACTGATACATGATAAACACCTGCTTGAACACCTGCACTAAACACCTGCATGAAACGTACGATACACTAAAAATGTCTATTTTTTTACATAATTTCAGTAGGATTTTCGTACTGCGTTAATTAAATTGAAATATTAAGTTAATTTAAATTACGATAATTTTTTTTTGAAATTTTAATGAACTAGTGAAACTGTTACATGATAAACACCTGCTTGAACACCTGCTAGAACACCTGCACTAAACACCTACACGAAACTTTTACATGAAACGTATGATACACAATAAAAATGTTTATTTTTTACTTAATTTTAGTAGGATTTTCGTACTGCGTTAATCAAATATTGTATTGAAACTACGATTTTACTTTTTAACAAAAATCACTGAAGTAATGAAACTGATACTTTTATTAAATTTTATGTTGTTAAGCAATAATCAAAATAAAGTTAAAAGATAATTAAGTTTCAGTTTAATTTTCCTATTGTTACATGATATTAAATTAAATTAAAAATACTTTAATTTAACTTAATATCATGTAAAATAGGAAAATTAAACTGAAACTTAATTATTTTTAACTTTATTTTATTTATTTTACATAACTACATAAAATTTAATAAAAGTATCAGTTTCATTAGTTCAGTGATTTTTGTTAAAAAGTAAAATCGTAGTTTCAATAC
>NW_017096027.1:0-132705 GCF_001412225.1 Nicrophorus vespilloides
TCTTAAATTTATTATTACTAGGGCTTCCATTGTCTGTTAATGGTTGACCTGATTTACCTGCGAATATGATTATAAAAATTACCGGTAAATTTTCCTAAAAAATACCGGTAATTACAGTTTTTTTTGACTCGGAATTTGAAAGTAATGTTTCACATATAACTAAAATCCGACGAGTGGAAAATTATTTTGTCAATCGCAAAAAAATGAATATTTTTGATAACAGGTCGACTTGCGGGTATTGCGGATTTATAAAATCTTATTGCAATTAATACAAATAAAATGAAGACGAAATTAAAGAAGTTCTTGTGGAAATAATGTTGATAACCAAAGATTTAAAAACCGTATTTTTGAGTGAAAATTATCCTGATTTTCTTTAACTAAGAAATTTCTTAAATGTATTATTACTAGAGCTTCCATTTCCTGTAAACAGTTAACTTGATTTACGTGACAATATGATTATACAAATTACCGGTAAATTTTCCTAAAAAATACAGGTAATTTCAGTTTTTTTTTGACTAGGAAATTAAAGATATTGTTTCACATATAACTAAAATCTGACGAGTGGAAAATTATTTTGTCAATCGCAACAACATTGAACAACATATTGATGATAATTGATAATTGAAATAATGTACCAGAAAAAATCATATTGACTAAAATTTAGAAATTTCGTTTTCAGTACATAATTGTTAGTGTATTATTTACATATTTACTTACCTATAGCAGTGATTCTCAAACTTTTTGGACCGTGACCTTCTTTTTGAATATAAAAGTTTCTGCGACCCTCAGAAGAATAGGTATGTGAAAGGAAAAACTACCAAGATTGATTCGTCATTAATTTTTTGCGACCCACACTTGGAGAATCACTGACCTTATATAATTGTGTATTCTTTATTGTAGAAGCTTTAAGTGCACCTGATTGTATATTACTTAATACCGATGTTACCTATAAAGTTATGATTGATAAATAGTCTGCACAAAGAACTAATTACTTTAAGCAGGGAATTAAAATCAAAATTAGTTTTATGTATTCTACTAAATCGACACACAAACTTTTCGGATGTTGCCCAAGTTTGGCGTAATTTGTGCACAACACTCTTATTTTGTTTAATATATATCAATAAGTTGATTATAATTTATTTCTGTACAATTAATCTGCTAAAATCACAAAAATTCAAACAAGTATGAGTGATTTAGATACGATTTGACTTTTGCGTGCACATTTTAATTCTAATTAAGATCTGGATTTGAATAATCAAAAAAGAGTGTAATAAAGTATTAAACTTATTTTATATTTATTATTATTAATTATTAACTTTAATTTTTTGTTAAGTTACTTAAAATTAAATTACCTATAATTATTAATTTGTAAGTATGATTTTTATGGTAGCACCAATTACTAAAATTATTTTTTATATTATAAAATGTGTAATGACGAAGTTAATAACACTTGCATCAGTATCAATAAATATGAGATCGTGCAATAAAACCGAGTTAATAATAGATTAAAAACGATATTGAATATATTAAAATCAAATTTAACCTAATTAAAGAATTACCGTTCGAAGGCAGAGGGTTAAATTATGGTTAAAGTCGAGTGAGAAGAGAGAGAGAGTTGATCGAAAAGGCGACGGCGTAAATATTAATCTCATCCCGTTTTTCGCATGAGTTACGGTGGAGATGCCCCCATTAAAATGGAAGTGGAAAATGTATTTATTATAATATGCCTAATAAAATAAATCACGGGGACCCATTAAAATTTGCCAAAGAGAAGAGATTAAGGAAGGAAGTCAGAGGCCGATCTCATCTAGAAGAAGAAAAAAACAACAACAACAACAACCGAGGGGGAAAATTTTACGATCGCGGCCCCCCATTAAAAATTGGGTACCCTTCGGACAGGTATTATACATAGAGAAAAAGGAGCAAATTCGAACACGCATAAACATCTCATTGTCTTCATCTATGTGTGTGTGTGTGTGTGTGTATGAGTGAGTGAGAGAAGAAATTGCAACTCGAGAGAACGCAGGGAAAAGGTCAAAGAAGAAGGCCATTCATCAGTTCGATAGCTTCGAGGGTTTAATGGAAATCCGTTTCTAGAGTGTTTTTTTTTTGTTATTGTACCTTTCGGGCGTGGATTTATCGTAGGGCACCGAGTGCACCCTTTAATGCAATTATAATTTACATTTCCGGTCCGCTCCGTTAATGAGGAATCGTCTCATCTCTCTCTCTTCGATATCCTTTCAACTAATCTTCCTCTACGTCTCTTCACATCATGCATCTTTTTCTCTTCTTTTTTTTGTTGTTTGTTTCATCTCTTCCTCCTATGTTGTGAGTTGATTAGTATTTAAGGTGAAAACGTGTACACAGAGGACCGACATCAACGGGAACGGTCGTCCCTTAATTAAAAAATGAATTAGTAAGAGGAATCTGTCATACGGGCGAAATGAAATGCCAAGCGAGCGTTACATATGAGAGAGGGACCAGGTAGATGTACAAAAGCTCGGCCACAAAAGCGTTGGTGGATTGACTCCTTATGAATATATTGTTTTCCTTTTGGTTTCATTTGCCCTGCCGCGCATCATCATCTCTTCTTATTATTCTTCTTCTTCTTCATACGTTCGTCTTTGACTTCTTATTCTTCTCATTCCGCCACGTCTTCTTCGTCTCCGTCGCAACGCTTCGCCATCGCATCTCGTCGTCCTCCTCTTTTTTTTTTCCTCCTCCGGTGGCGCCACGGAGCACGTAAAGAGGATTATGGTAATTTACCTTTTAGAAACGGCGTTGATGTAATTTTAAAATGTGTACACATATAAACCTTTTTAATTGTTGCTTCCTCGACCCACGATGAAAACAACATATTTTAACATATTTATTCCCCACAACTTTCAACAAAGTATATCTCATTCGAGGCAATTTCAATTCTTTTATATAAAAAAAAGTTCATTTAACAATTTACCATTAACGTTGAATCAAACAATTATACTTTATTTTTCGAATGGTTAAGTCGACCAGCCCATGATTCCGTGGGCGCCGGTTCGAATCCTGGTCAAGCCAGGTCCTTTGGGAGCCCTCTGAGTGCTTGCAGCAATAGGGCCATCGTTCATCATGAATTGACAGTCAAATGAAAGAGGTTCAGCATATGACATTTCAGCCAAATCGATGGATAATGACAGTGTTAAGGATAGCAGCAGATACAGAGATTACTAAAGTTAACCTACAAGACTACATAAAACTTACAAATTACTGAAGAATATAATGGTAAAACTTCCATTGGGAAGTTTACCAAAACGGCAAAATGTCTTCCGACATTTCGTTTAATTAATATTCGCAGAAATAAGATTGTAAATTAAATATACTGACATTATTAGAGTAAAATATAAAAATTTATAATTTGTTGGTTCCTCAACTCACGATGAAAACAACACATTTATTCTATGCAATTTTCAACATCAGCATACCTCATTCTAGGCAATTTCAATTGTTTCAAAAGAAAAGATTAAAAGATTTTCATACATGTTCAATTTTCTAATTGATTTTTCATACGATTTCAATCAAAATTATTGATGAATGAAAACCAAAGTAATTTTCATTTATTGTTGACCGATTTTTCATTTGCTTTAAATCAAACACAAAATCAATTCATTATTCAATTTCTTGTTGATTTTGCAAAGGTTTCAATAAAAAAAATCGAGAAATTGAACCTAATTTTATTTACTTTTCGTATATTCTTCATTCACTTTGAATCAAAATAACAAATCAATTTTTATTAATTATTTAATTTCTTGTTGGTTTCTCATACATTTTCAATAAGAAATACTCAATAATTTTGTTCAAATTTTTAATTCATTTTTAATTAAAAAAATAAAACATTTTTCATTCATTATTTAATTTTTAGTTGATTTTTAATACGTTTCACACATTAAAAATATTCAATCAATAACAAAAATTGTGCAATTTTTCAAAATTTATGAATGGAAACCAAATTTATTTCCTTATATTTTTTATTGTCTCATTTGCTCTTTATAGAAAAAACTAACTTTCATTAATTGTTTAATTTTATAAAAAATACTCAATACAATAATATAAATATCATAAATCAAAAAGTCAACTGCTTCAAAGGGCTATTGTAATATTTATGTAATTTTATAGTTGTTGCAAAAAGTGTTGTTATTATTAAAAATTTAGTTGTAAATTGATGAACAATTAGTATATGATGCGTGGCATATCAATTTTCAAAAACAACTGTTTGTAGTGACATTTCAAAGTGAAGTTGTTAAACATTTTATAACCGTGTGAAGTTTCATATGTCAATTTAGTGACATACGTCATATCATAATGTATCAAAAACATATTATATAATACTTGATTCATGATTTTTTTAATACGTGTTAATAATAAAACATAAGATTTGTTCATGTTAATTTTATTTTAGGATAACAACAACTTATATATTATATTATAACTGTTTAGTATTTATGAAAAAAAAAACACTTTTAATTGAATTTAATTATGGAAATATTTAGGTATAACAATAACGTAACGTAATAAATGTTTTTCTGAATAATTAAGATTACTTTTGTCGATAATCGATAATCATTGATGACGCTACATGCCAAAATACACTAATAATTCGGAGAGTGTAGGGGTCAAGAATGAGCACTATAAATCACATAATTAATGATTGCATACATCCAGGCAATTTATTATTATTTTTCTTATTGAGATTGAATGGAACGCTGTTAGAAAGTCGAAAAAAAAGAGAAAAGATTTTAATCAACGTTTCGTATATGCCCAATATTGTTCCACTAATAACGATAATTTCAATATACGCTTGTATTTCGTATACCTACACACAATACCCGCTTAATGGTTCCGACCTATGACCTCATATTAATAATGCGATACATTAAGCCCGGATAATGAAATTGATTCAGCTGCAATCGTAGATTAACAACAACAACAAAAATCTGCCGCAGGTGGATTTGTTTCGAATTATAATTGTGTGTGTGTATATGGACGCACGTCCGAGCAATTAACCTTCTTTTCATTATTAACTCGAAACCTCGCTTAATTAAATTCCGCTCCGTTGGACAATTGTAATTAAGTCAATTTGGACGGTTCACATGCAAATACCAAAAAAACGTTACAATACGCATTGTTATATTATTATTATTATAATGTACGTTTTATACCGCGATTATCCAAGAATTTATCCTTTTGCCGCGCCGACGCCCGGAATGTCGGGCTGATCTCCCTGGTGGAATTAGTTACTTTCCGCGGTAATTATATATTAATTAGAGCTAATTCATAGACGAATTGCGGCACGATTAAACTATAATAATCACGTATTACCGAGATTTAGAAAGGTATGGTCATCGGTAATCTGTTCCTAGTTAAACAATTACATTGTTTTCAATTACGCAACGATGTGATTATCAGCGTGTTCCAGATAAAAGTCTATTTCGAAATTAGAAATTTCAAATTTGTTACACTCTTATTTAAGCACATATTTTTAGTCAATTAACATGATGAATCCTATTAAATTATAAATTTGCATATTAAACGTCATAACAATGTCACATTGACGTTCAGTTATTTTTTTTTGGTTATTGAAGAAGCGGTTCGAATTAAGAAAAATCTTTTTGACAAATTTGTGAATCCCATTACACTATAAGGTCACGTAACCAAAAATGTGTGATTTAGAATTTATAAACTTTTGTCTCATTGCACTATAAGTTTAAAATTTTAATAACTCCCGCCAATTATCTGCAACTTCACATATCAAAAGTTATGACACTAGGCTATTTTTTCAATTTACAGTTGTGCAAATAACCTTTTGTGTTTGATACATTTGGAAACTTCAGATTAATTTCCGCCAAATGTCACTAATGTCAAAACAATGTCACATTGACGTTCAGCTTTTTTGTTTCGCAGAAGCGGTTCGAATTAAGAAATATCTCTTTGACAAATGATTGGTAGTGTGACGTAACAAAAAATGTGTAATTTCGAATTTACAAACTTTTGTCCCATTGTACTATAAGTTTCAAATTTTAATAACTCCCGCCAATTATCTGCAACGTCACAATGGATAGCTTCACGTATCAAAAGTTATGACACTAGACTATTTTTACAATTTACAGTTGTGCAAATAACCTTTTATGTTTGATACATTTGGAAACTTCAGATTCATTTCCGCCAAATGTCACTAATGTCATAACAACGTCATATTGACGTAAATGTCAATTCGCTTATTATAAAAAAAGACAAATTTATAACGAATCTCATTGTACTATAATTTCCGTCATAAAAAACGTCCCTTGGACAAATGTATGATGCTTAGCTATTTCATTTTGATATTTTATTTCATAGTTCTCTCCAAATCCTTTCAATATCAAAATAAACTGTATACATGACAAATGTATGTGAGTAGTACTTTTGAATCGTAGTCCAAGTGTTATAATAGATTTGGCTGCTGTTTTCGAAATGTGCCAAGGCGAAATCGTGTTGCAAAAGTACCGTGTTATATAAAAAGTACTTAGACTCAAAAAAAATGTAATCGTTTATAAAATCTGTTGGTGTTTTGTAAAGTTTGTAAAGGTGCTATTAAGTTGAAGTTGAATGACTTCATTTCCAAATGGAGCATTAAGCCCTAACTGTGTTCGCTTTTTAGCAGCGATGCAGTAAATGCAGAGATGAGCAGCGACGATTCCCTAAATGAATATTTGTATGCAGATGAGGGCGAGGGTCGCTCTTCGGTCCCCCTTCAATTCGCTTCTCTCTTCACTCTCTTCGCTCCGCTCCACTCCTCTCCCTAACCCCAACTCCGAGCAACTAACAAATGTCTGATACGTATCTAAATTGCTCAGTAATTGTCGGGCGGTGGTTAAAAGAGCTTGAAATTGTCCCAGGGTGATATTTACATACACAACCACCCTCTGTCGCCCGCATTTACCTAATTAACCATGAGATCGTTTCGCGCACGCAAAAAGTCTCCAGGGGAGGGAATCCCCGACCGCCGCCGCCGCCGCGCTCACAGTGCTCGTGTCACCGGATCCCATCATTTACCACCGCATAATCCCGTATTCCATGACGACTGGTGTTTGCCTAACCATAATATCCATTTGCATATATCATATATCATAACATAAGCCCCCCTCTAATCCACCCCACAGTATTCAAATTCCGAGCAGTTCTTATATCGCATTCTATGTGAATATCATATGCGAGTTTGTGCAATAAATCTGAATAGAAATACGCCTCGCCAATAAAAACTGATTTTATATCAAAATGTTTTCTTAATTTAGTCACAGTCTAGTAGTATTTCATCATTTATGATATGCAGCAATTTTTAATATAACTTTAATATAACTTTGTATTTTGTTGAACTTGTGTTTTATTTATCACATTGATTCAAGTAAGTAAAATATTTACATATCTAAATTGATAGAATTGGAAAATTCTGCATATATACATTTTTATTTATTTTTTCTTCTAAAATATTGTACTTTTCAAGTTAAAAACATATATTTTATAATAAGTTTTGATGCAGCTGAAGTTAGTTTTTAATTAAGATTTGATTTCTTCAAAACTACTAATTTTTTTCATCTATTCAACTATTTTAACAGTAACTTCTTGATTCATAATGAAAGTAAAAAATAGTAAAGAAAAAGTAAAACAATAAATAAGTTTACATGAATAAACTATAGGAATGAAGAGTAAAGTACAAATGACCTCTGCAGACTTTTGTTAAAAGTTTTATCAAATTTTATAACAAAAAACTTTTTGTGCAACTTATATATATCATAGCAAAGAAACATATAAATCTGATCTACAGACATTCAATGAACATTTTATTAATTTTGTATCATAGATTTTAGAAATTTATATATTAATTATATAGTAAAGTAAATATAGTAAATTTTTGATAAATTTAAAGTAAAACAGAAATAGATATTGTATTGATACACTATTTAACATTTAGATATAAAACCAAATATTAATAATATTTTTGAAATAAGTATGTTGTTGAAGTTTTACATTAGTTCTATAAAATTGAAAATCGACTGAAACATCAGTTTTTGTTGAAATTTTAAGTTAATCAAAAATGGATACACTATAAAAATGAAGATATAAGACTAAACATTAACAATCTTTGTATTTTGTTGAAATTTTACTAAGATTTAATTAATTTATATATTAATTATATCAAAATAAAACAGATATCGATATCATGTTAATACGCAATAAAATTTAATTAATATAATTATATACAGCTGTAAAAAAATGTTGTTTTGCGTTGTGTTTTAACAAGTTCTACCAATTCTCCTATTTGATTTGATCATGATGTTAATAAATAATTTTCTATAATTGGAAAAGATTTTTTTTTAAATTAAAGTAATAAGGATTTTTTTGCAAAGGTTTTCGATCGATTGAGGTAGTAGTTTTTAATTAAATCCCGTAAGCCCATTAAAGGCTACGACGAAGAATTTATGAAGTCGTTTTCTTTTTCGGAATAGAAAATATTAATCAATATTTTATTACAGTTCAAAAACGAGATTAAGAAAGCCTCTCCATCCCCATAAATAAATTAATTCTGATGGACGGACATTAAAACGATTTTGTGAGCGCGAGCAGCAGTGCAGTGCAGTGGATGAGGAGATCTATTTCGTTCTAGACACATTCTTCATTTAAACTACTCCCCACCTCTTGAGTCCACCACAAACTCTCCTCGTTCTCTTTTCTTATTTTTGTCTGTCTTACTCTATTACCTCTGGCCGTCCGTCTCTTTGATTCTGGGCTCGATTTTCTTTTTATGAAATATTCGTTTAATGGCGCTTTTGTGATCAGTCATAATTATTCTGTCAAAAAATATCCCGTATGTATTTTATAGCGGCCATTAAAAGCTATATGCCCGCCGTTTTTCCACCTCATCGGACCCGACCCAACTCCGACCCGTGTTGCCTTGTGTTACGTTATGTTGTGTTGTGTTCTGTTGATATCCTTCCCTCTCACCCTGACCCGACCCGACCCCCGCCGCATGCCGATAATTCAACAGCCATTAAGTAATTATAGAAATTTCAATTTGTTGTCACGGATTAACAACCCCACTGCATTCAAAACATTAACCCACGTTCAGATAGGGACAGACCGAAGCACGAAAGAAACGATACAACAACAGGTGAATAATGATGAACATGGCACGCTATGTTAACCACAAAAAAAATAGTCGCAACAATCAATTTCTATAGCTTTGTTTCAAACTTTGTTTCCTTCACATGTAAACATAATAACAATGAATCTTGAAAATATCAATGAAGAGGATGTTATAAATGTATTAAATGCAGATGAAGATGATTTTTAGATTTAGCAACGAAGACAACGAAAATGAAGACAAATTTAAAGAACTTAAAGCCAAAAAAAATTTAACGACCAAAGATTTAAAAAGGTTCTTAAATTACATTGAAAATCTTCGTTTTTTGCGAACATTCTCCTGATTTTGGATATATATTCATTAAAAGTATGGATATTTTGATAATTAGAAAAGAATATAATAAAACGATAAAAAAAAATTAAAGAGAAAATATACATTTCCATAGAAAAGTAATTTTAATTTTAACGCATATTGCAACTATATTTTTAAATGAAATTACATTATAATGTAGAATGATTAAAGTATGTAAAAATAACCAATCTAATTACTATACTGAATCTGCACTAACCGAAGCGGCACTCTTCGAGGTATATGGAATATAGTCATCAGATTAAACTACAAGACTTTTCAAACCGTACTATACTGAATCTACACTAATAGAAGCCGCACTCTTCGAGGTATAGGAATATAATCATCAGGTTAAACTACAAGAATTTTCAAACCGTACTATACTGAATCTGCTCCAATAGAAGTCGCACTCTTCGAGGTATAAGAATATAGTCATCAGGTTAAAGTATTAGAATTTTTAAACCGTACTATACTGAATCTACACTAATAGAAGCCACACTCTTCGAGGTATAGGAATATATCATCAGGTTAAACTACAAGAATTTTCAAACCGTACTATACTGAATCTACACTATAGAACCCGCACTCTTCGAGGTATAGGAATATATTCATCAGTTTAAACTACAACAATTTTCAAACCGTACTATATTGAATCTGCACCAATAGAACTCATACTCTTCGAGGTATAGGAATATAGTCATTAGGTTAAACTACAAGACTTTTTGCTTAAACTCGTTAGTTTTGTTGAAATTTTAATGAAGTTTACTGTTAATTTATTAAAAATCAGTAAATAAAAGTATTTTTTAATAAACTAAATTAAATTCTAGTTTCAATTAAAAATAATAGATGCAAAAACTAAATAAGAAGCGTTATGTAATATAAATTGTGATATTTGTTTCTTTTGTTATTAGTAATTAGGTTAAGTGTGGATTACATATAAAAATGTAACAGAGAGATGTGAATTATTGAAAGCACCCTCCTGCTGGGAGAAAGTCATCCAATACACTCGACTGGAAAAATCATAATAAAGGACCAACGTTTTTTTTTAGGTTGATTCAATTTGGTATTGTGTTACAGTGTGGCGGTGCGCATCGCGTACGTGTTTGTATAGGGAAAGCGTGCGTCTCGTTACGAAAAAGCATCAACAAGGTATGGTTTACTGGCGGAGGACGCGCACGGCGGTGCTTGCGTAACAACAAGCGACGAAGGAACGGGCGAGAGGGAGACGGAAAGTTGAAGAGCTTTTTACGGATTAGCGGCGTCGGCTAATGAAGTGCACGTGCCGTGTAAAAGGTTTCCTTCATCGTCCATCCATACAAAAACGTGCCCATATTATACCAATACTTCCGATGATGCTTCATTCATCTCATCCACTGTACATGTACATATATTTCAATCTACTTATAATAATATCCACCCCTTGAATGTACGCAATATAGTTACAAAATAGGAAAAGCTGATGGGGGGAGCGTATAAATTGTAAACAGAAACGAAACCCTAATTAGTTTTGAGAGTATAGTTTTCAATGCGAGGATTAAACGAGGTAAATCGCGTGATGAAGAGCGGGTAACAAAAAGTACGATAGAAAATTGCTCTTCCAATAGTTTAATCTGCGTCCCGAAATTACCCTCTGTTGGTAATCTTCTAATCAATCTATCACATTTCGTCATGAAAATTATCTTTCCAAAAAATCCCATAAACTACACACACACACACTCGTATAGTCCGCAACCCTCTTCAAAAAAACCACCGCGCGCTAACTGTTATTTAATGATGGTACGGGGTCGTATGTGTTTTATAATAACAAAACAAAAATTAAAAAAGAGAGATGAGAAAGAGAGACAGGACGAAAATACAAGAATCCTTTTTAAATTAGCCACAGTTAAGTGGGGATAGGTTCGGGGATTTATAGGATGCGCATTTATTGTTTGAAGATACCGACCGCAAACACCACTGAGCCCTTATTTTACAGCCTCTGATTGCGTGATGACTTTCTGGACCTCTTGATGACTCTACCTCCCTTTCCTCTTCCTACATCTCTACACGTCACCGAATAAATTTATCGCGTCTATCGGGTCCATCTCTTTCTCATCTCTCCCTTTGTTTGCAACGGAGCGGATGATGATTTAGGGCCACGAAATTAATTACGATTTCCTCTGCGGTTTTGGCTTTCTTTATTTCTCTCTTCCTTTTTCGGGTTTCTTTCTACCACGGCCACAACAACGACCACCCGACCCAATTTCGTAAATGCCGAAATTTTTATTGAGGCGGTTTCATTTAAGCACCATTAAATCATCTACAATTAATCCTCTCTATTCGTCGTAATTGCTTATTTCACCTTAATGAGATATTTTTTCTGTGTGTGTTTGTGTGTGCTCCCACTCAAAAAAAAATATTTTGGTTTGGATAGGATCATCGAACATACGTGTAAATAAAATGTATGATGATGAAAATCAAGTTTTCATCGATTTAAGAAACTTAAGAAGATTGGTTAATAATCAGAAACCGGACTAATCGAAGAACTAAATACATACAAAAATGAAAAAAATATAACTCAACAGTAAAAAGAGAAAATAATTGTATATACTATATTTTTTTGGAATTTGTTTCGAAATTTTCAAACTCGATTATAGTGAATCAGCACTGAGCAAAGCCGTATTATGCGAGGTATCGCTGTCGTTATAATACATAATAAGACAGCTACAATTTATATAAATTCGAATGTATTTTTATATTAAATAAAAGCTTTATTTTCTATTTAATTATCAATTTTCTTGAGATTAAGTCGTGGCTTATTTAACTTAATTATCAGTACTTTTTAATGTATCTGTGAGAATGATTAGAACTTATATAAACTGTTTCAAAATATATTTTGTTTCATTACAATGGTTAAGTAAGATACTTTTTTAATAAAAAATAATTGAAAATATGGCGAAAAGAATGAATCTAGTCATAATTATTTTGAATCAATTAGTTAGAGTTCTCTTTTGGAACATTTTCTTTAAACATCGCTTACCAATGAATATTTTCTATAATATTCGTGTAAAATGTTCAACAATAAGTGAGAATTTTCCTTAATAATAAACGAGTTTATATGAGTTCATCTACAGATTTTGGTTACTATACTTGACTTAATAGTGGCTACAAATTATTTGTAATATGTACCAATTTAAATAGCTTGCTTTTATACAAGCTATTATGAAAATTTCAGGGTTTGCGATATACTTAAAGGTAGGTACAAATTACTTGAAATATACACCAATTTAGTGGATAAATATTACAAAAAAATCAGGTAGATGTAGAATTTATAGCGAATTTAACAAAAAAACAATCTAATTTGTAATTAATTAGGTCAAACGTTAATAGACAATAGATAGTGTTAACATAGTTTATTATTTTCAGAAAAGAAAAAGAATATATACAGCCAACGTGATTAATTGGTACAAGATTATATGACAATCGTGTTATAAGTGTATCGTGTTATATGAGAAATGTTGTTGTTTTAACAATGTTGTAGTAAAAATAATTTGATATTTCGACCTCAATAAACCATAAATCTACATCATTTCCATAAAACTAGCAGTTTTTATATGCCTATTATGTTTGCATGTTTACAACGTAATTAGTTACAAATTATATAAGAATGTAATCAAAATATAGTGGAATCTCGCATAGCGTTCCAAAATCTTCGAATTTTTACTCGTATAGTGAATTTTCCCCAAATAAACTAATATAATATACGATAATGCGTTCCATTTTGCCAGTCATTTTTCTTACAATTTATTTTGTTCGTTACACGAGATTCCACTGTATAATGAAAAAAATTAATAACATGAAAATTGCAAATACGTTCAAATTACTCTTGCGTTTGACGTTTTGTGCATATTTTCGACAAATCGTTACGTGTCAATTATCTTAATTTGAGATTTAAAAGTTGCTAACATTATGAATCAAACGTTTGAAAACTGCTCATAAATTAAATTATTATCTTTAAGGTAAGATTTTCGAAGACTCCGATTATCTTCGAAATGTACGTCAATAAATTTTACCCAATTGTATAATGGATTTGGGCTAGGCTCAATTTCGGTGTAATGTAAAATAAAATTTAAAAAAAAAACTATAAAACTTTTGGAAGGTTGAAGATGGCCAATTTAATAGTTATAAGATTTATATTTTGATTGCTGGCGAGGTCGTGGCCCTCTCCACTCGACTCGGTCGGTCTTTTTCTTTCGATCCGTCCGTCTATCCATCTCTCGCTCGAAGAGGCAAATTAGTGTACCACGTGGCCATAAATTATGCGGCCAATAAAACGGTGCGTTACAGCAATTTTTTGTTTTTGTTTATTAACCGATGATTTTTGCTTTAGTTTGCGGTGCGCGATGTTTGACAGGTTAAAGAAGAATCGAGTCGAGGATTGATCACGTGTTGCGGTGGTGGCGGCGGAAGAGAAAGAGGAGGAGGAGGAGGAGGCGGCTGACGTCCGTTCGTTGCATGCACGTTCAAGTAGAGTAATTGGGTAATATATGAGCGTATCGAGTGGAGAGGTTATATTGTCGGGGCGTCATCGTGTGAACTAATTGAGACATAAAATCGTGTATTAATTTGGCGGGCGTGAGGCCGGGCACAGGTAGCAATCAGGTCGTGATTAGAGTTAACTAACTAGCTACCGGTTAATTGGGGGTTAGCGAAGGGCGTAACTACATCAAACAATCACTCCTCACTCGCTGGCTATTTTATGTACACCTTTTGCGCCCGTATTCTCATCTCTCCGCCACTCAGCAACATCCTTTCCCTGCACCATCCCCCCACAACCTACCCACCGCCGCCTCCGTTAGTTACATGTGTGTGTATGTGTAGTACAGAGTGTGCTGTATATATCTCTAATTCACCCAAAACGTTTCGCTCAGTTCAACAGGTGGCATCCGCCGAACCCTGAAATAAATTACCCACCTCTCTCTACTCTACGCACACACATAAAATCCGTGACGAAATTCATTTTTTTTTTTTCACACGAGACCGTTACGATGCGAATTCCTTATACATTTTCCTTCTTTTTTTTTTTGCTTAACCACAAAAAGAAAACGTCTTCCCAATTTGTCTACCGACTGAGAACCAGAACCAATTATAATTTACGATCTAATTAATATAACTGCAATAATTTCATATACTTTTGACGCATTTAAATATTCAAATTTTGATGATCAGACTAAGTACTGAACTATTCATCTTTGAGTCAGCTGACAATACATCTTATACCTCGATTAACATTACCTCTGATAATGAAACTTTGATATAACGAAGTCAGAAATTTGATACTCGATTTAGTATAAAAAATATTCAAATTTTTTGTCAAAACCAAGAAATTAGAAATTATGTTATCCAGATTGCTCAATCAATAGGTCAACTGAAAAAAAATCTTATACCTCGATTAACATTACCTCTGATAATGAAGGTTCGATATAACGAAGTCACAAATTTGATACTCGATTTAGAATGAGAAATATTCCAATTTTGGGTCAAAATCCAAGAAATTAGAAATTATGTTATCCAGATTGCTCAATCAATAGGTTTTGAAAACGTCGATAAAGAGTATGTTACATATTTATTGAATGCGGAAGATGATGTTTTTCAGTTGAAAATTTAGAAAATTTTATTTCCAACGAAGATAAAGAAAATGAAGTTCTTGTTGAAAAAATATTAACAACCAAAGTTAAATCTTAAAACAGCTTAAATGACATTGAAAACATTTCAATTTTTTGTTAGTAAAAATAGTCCTGATTTTGAAAGAAGTGTTATTATTAATCAATTACTGTTAAATGCAATAACTCCGTATAAACAATTGTTGAATGAAAGAGAAAAAAACACAAACAATCAACTTTTGACTCATTATTTAAAATGTGATTTTGCTTTGTATTGTCTGTTTATATAAGAAAACTTTGCAATGTTTGACAAAAACTCTTCAGTTTCTTTACGAAGCAGAATTCCCATAGTATTTTTTACATCTGAAAACAAAGTTTCGCTTAACGAAGTGATTTTGTGGAATCCTATTCGTTAATCGAGCTATGACTATTTAGTTGATTGTTTACATCATTTTTGTCACTAATTTATACCAAAAGGCTATCAAACTAAGTAAAATTTCCGGATTTGAACTCGTATACTGAAACATATTCAAAAATACACATAATATGCGTACACAAGTTTTAAAAATAATGTAACAAGTCTTGGACTTCTCATGTCGTCGTCACTCGTTATACGAAACGTCGCTCGTTAAGCGAAGTTCCACTGTATTTCTGAATATTACATTAATTTTTGTTTCTTTTTCAATTTCATGATATTTCATTCTGTACGATTTTCAGCTTTGTTGTTTTATTTACGTTTTATTATTATATATGATTCTGAACATTTCAATATTCGTTTGTATCTATTCTCTTTGAAGTTCTATTTTTTTTTTCAAAATAATACTTGAAATTTCAGCTCGTTTGTGAAATTTTGCTTTTGTTTTTATGGATTATGTGTTGGCAGAATGTATTTTGTGTGATTTGTAAATCAATGTTTAGGAATTGTACAAAAATTGTTGTTTTCTTTAATTGTACATTTTCCAAATAGAAATCGTTACGAATTGATTAATTGACAAAATTGTAAGTGTCTAAGATTTACAAAGAACAATAAGTGCATTTTTTTAAATTAATCATTTTTAAGTATATATTTACAAAACTACACAATTTCTAATCTTACTTACTTGCCAAGTAACTTGTCAAATATTTACTTCTTAAAATACTTGCATCGTGTTGATATTAACGTATACCAAAATAAGCATTTAATTGAAGGAAACACAAATAATTTTCCAAATACTCATTAAGTGTTACATGACAAATTACAAGTAAATCCACGTTACGAAATTTGAGTAAAAATTAAAGAATTTAGAAATATGATTCTATCTCGGGTCTAAACCACATCTTTTTTTCTACATTTCTTCATTGACTGAGTATCAAATACAATCTCGGTTTTGAAACATAATTTGTTTTCATTGTACATTATATAATATATATACAGTGGAACCTCGCTTAACGAGCACCCGCATAACGTACATTTTGCTCAAAGAGCAAAATGAAGAGATAAGAAAAATAACATCAAGACTGTGAAAATGCAAGAATGAGAAAAATGCGTTCCATCATTATCGTATATTACATTAGTATGGGGAAAATTGTTTCACTATACGAGTAAAAATTCGGAAAATTTGCTCGTTAAGCAACAATGATTTTGTATATTTATTTCCTTATATTTTTTATTATATAAAATTCCAACTACTGAACTAATTTAATGTATCAAATATATTTTGCAATTGTATCAAAATTAATAAATTACTAAAAAGTATCAAAAAAAATAATAATATAGGGAAGCGATTATTTACATTGGATAATGGAAAACTAAGAAATCGTTTTCAAGACACCTGAAACCAGAAAGGGAAGGCACCCCCCGCGGATTTCCGACTAACGTTCGGTTTTCACACACAAGCACAAAGCGTAGACTATAATAATCATAAGCATCACCCGCCTGAAATTTATCACCTTACAGGTGTTTTAATTACTACGCACTTCTTGAAACAATCGTCTCATTATTATTTATTGCATGCGAAGCAGAGATGATTAAATGCCGGACGGTGGTGGTTGGTGATAAATTACACCGGAATTAATCGGGGCCGAAACAGGAACAGAAAAATGAGAAGAAAAAAAATGGGGAGGACGAGGACGGAGATACGTAATTAAATTAATTAATTAAAAGACTATAGAGGTGGAATATAAAATACGTGAGAGAATTAATAAGGAATGAAAAGGATGATGAAAATGAGGTGGATGCAGTGTTATTAATAATAATATGATTCGAGGCTGTAACTAATCGAAAGAAATTACGAAGATACAAAAAGAAATAACAAATTTAATACAGTTGTAGTGTTTTTTTATATTGTGTTTCGTTGCAGTGCAATAAATTAAGACATTATGCAATTGAGTAATTGCTGCTTTATTAATGGATTGATGTCCCCTTCTAGCTGAATTAATCACTTACTCAATCATACGGAAATATATATTTTTTTTTAATTTATATTAATTTTATTAACATCTGTGTTAATTATCCAAATGATTCTTGAACCTTGTGGATTTCTCTGATACTAAGACAATTACAGTAAAAATACCAGACTAATTGAACTAAATACAGTGGAACTTCGCTTAACGACTTTAATCCGTTCCAAAATATCCAGATTTTTACTCGTATAGTGAAATACTAGTGAAACATATTCAAAAATACACATAATATGTGTATATAAGTTTCAAAAATGATGTAGAAGGCGCACAATTCGGGACTTCTCTTCTCATCGTAACTCGTTATGCGAAACGTCGCTCGTTAAGTGAAATGATCGTTATATATAAACAGAGATAAAAATAAATTTTTGTAGAGCGAAAAACAAATATTATGTACTATTGTTTTTAGAATGTATTTTTACAAACTCAGTAATTTTTGAGAATTTCAAATCGTATTATTCAGAATCCGTACGTTTCTATAAGACATTTTTTTGTAATGAAGCATATAAAGGTGAAATCGATTTAGCAGTCAAATTTAGATGAAAATCAACAGTTAGTTTCAGAAATTATAAACTTTACTTTTTTATAATTCGTGAAGTGAATATGTTTTTGGTAATAAATCACAATTTGTTAAAAAATATTAATATTAACGCAAACATAAAAGGTCATAAAAATCGTTAATTTGGATTAAAAATTGAATAAAAAATATGTGAAATTTACTATTTCTTCTGATTAATTAAATTTATGACAAAATGAATTGCTTTTAAAAACATAACAGCTCCTAATTGACTTCACCTACACTAATTTACTCAATATCTTAATACAATAAGGCTTAGTCGCTTAGTTTAGAGAAAATAAGTAATGAAACAGTTTACTTTATATAATATATTTGTATATTTTATGATTCATTAATTTTTAATATTTTAATATAGGAATATGAAGGACATGCTCAAAAAGAAAGAAAATGCTAACTATTTGTTTCTTCTAAAACTATATTTTAATTCGATTTTTGTGCGAAATATAAAAATGTTGTAATGTAACTCAAGATTTAGAGTCTATCACATAAACTAAATGTTTAATTAATATTTTAATATAAGATTTAGTTAGAAATGCTAAAAAAGAAAGTAAATGTAAACTGCTTGTATCATGTAGACTTTTGTATCAATTATGTTCTATAATTTTGTTTTATAATTCAATCAAGGTGAGCGTTTATTTCGCTATTATGTTTAAATAAGAAATAGTGATAGGTTAACGTTAAATTGGTATGAAGAAACAAACAACTACAACAAAAAAAAGAATGGTCGGTGTATGCACGATCATGAAAAGCCAATTAATCGACAAATAACAATTTAGGTTTTATTTCTTTTCGCCGACGCAAAGGAGTACTGCTGGTATGTCCTAAATGATGGGCAATGGTACACGAGGAATGGTGTCGGGCGTCTGCGAGCACACGCTTTGCACGCGAACGAAGAATTCCTGCTGAAGAACAACAACTGGCCTCCACTCCACTTGGCGTTCCGGACACGAGCACTCTCGCTCTCTCTCTTCTTCTTCTTATATCGCAGTTTCTCTCTTCCTCGCGTTCGCCCTTCATCTCCACGTCTCCGTCTGCCGCATGCAGAAAGTCACGCCATTATCATTACACCGGACTTCAATTACACGTCCCTTTTACAACGCCAATAGTCGGCCTGTTATTATTTATAAGCTATCAACATTTACTCTTCCTCTCCGCTATTCCAGACCAACATTTATTTGAACGCACGTGCATCTAAATATTTAATGCAGACAAGAAGACCACTTTGCCTCTCGCAATTTTCCACTCTACAATACAAAATCGACACGTGCAATGCAAAAAAAACCTTTCTGGAATTTTCGATCTAAAGAATACCAATAATTCAACAATATGACAATCTAAACTAAGAATATTAGTACCTTCCAAATTTGGCATACCAAAACAGTGTAACTTGTATAAGTCTTTAGTATAAATTTAAAGGTCACAAAGTTTATTTTTTATTTTTCAATTGTTTTATAAAATTCCCTAAAATTTTGGTGACCAACGTGGGGCTAATTTATATTTGTTTTCAATATATTCTAAAATTATTCATTAAAAAATTTAATTTATTTTTTTAAAGATTAGACTCGGTGGTTTTTTATTATTCATTTCGTTTGAAGTTGATGATGATGTTGCTGTTGTTTCTGGGTGGGCAGCAATAATGCCCTTTAAAGAGACGACAAAAGAAGGCACTAGACGTGGAGGCGTATTGTCACGTGGACATGTTTGTTCTGCTAACGAGACGGTCGAGTGTCCTCTCGACATTATACACCCCGGCTCACTGGATGTATTCTTCAGGAGGACACAAATAAAGGGCACAAAGGACCGAGGCAGCCACCTCCCCCTAGCTCGATTCTTCTGTGGATTTTTTTTTGTGCTGCTTCTGTTGTTGTTGTTCATGCTACAACGGTAACTAACATCACCAGTTTATAAAGCCACTCTCGACTCGTCCTCTCCCCAACTTTACATACACGTCTCTGCACTACCACCAAAAATAACAATAAACTGTTTATTGTGATTCGCGTTTTCTTCGTGGGAATACTATTACTGTTCAATGATTCATTCTTCAATATTTCACTATGTTATTGACTAATTATAAAGTTAAAAAACGATGTTTATTATTGTTAAATCATTTTCTTCTGAATCGTAACAATTTAATAATTAATTGTCAAAAATATATATGAAATTTTAAACTCAATAATAATAAGAATATTTATTGCAACAACAAATTAGAAACTAAATTTCTAAAAAAAAAATCGATTCGTCGACTTTTAGAAAATTTTGAAAAACTAAAGGATTTTCTTTTGAAGTTGTATTCTCTTCAAGAATAATTAAATTTATCAAAAGATTTTTTAAACCTACTACAGCAATAACACGCATAATGCGGCTGTGATCAGTGCATTTTTTTCTATAGTTTGCTTTAAATATTTCTGATCTATTTTTTTTATAGATAAATGACCTGGTTTCTTTTAAAGACATCTAAAGCTACATAATATGTGATACTTCAAGTAATGTAAAAAAAAGTATAATATGCTTTTTATAATTTTTCATCTTTTACATATGAAAAGATAATTAATTTGAGTTGAAAGTACTCAAAAAGAAACTATTAAATTGTAACTTATTAGTTTCTTCTAGAATTATGTGAAATGCTCTTAGTTTGGTCAAAAAGTTTATGATGAAATTGAGATTATTGTCATAATCTTTACTTTTGGTACTTTAACTGTGAAGAAGTATATATAATGTATAATGGGACTAATACAGAAAATTGTCTAGTTTTGTTTTATCTATTTTTTAGATAAAATGAGTTTGAAAAAATATTGAATATTGTTTTATTACCATTGTCAATTATCTCTAATATTTGTTTCGTTTCTAACGTAAGATTCATAGAACACTAGATAACTAAGATGTATGAAGATAATAATCAAGAGACATCAGAAAAAAGAAAAAAAAGAAGTCTGTTGGATGTTAACGATGGGACGGATGTTAATGGTTGTGTAATTTATACAACATTGTTTGGTGTAATAATTTCGGTCCGTTCGGTGCGCGTTTTTCCTGATTTAATAATTGCTCGTTTAAATCTTTTCGTCCGCAGCATCGGAATATATATGTGCGTTCATCCTACACAAGAGCAGGTGCACACACACACACAGTCTTGCATCAAACCACCGCAGTGTAGGCGGATTCCATCAAGGCTCTTACATCCTGGGGCTGATCTCGGACTCCTATCCTATCCATTAACCAACCATGCTACGATATGGATGTGCTGGGCTGCGCACACATGCACTGCAATCAAGTTCTCTTCTCTGCTATGAAAAAGGACGAGGAGCAACAACAACAGCAAAGAACAACGAAGATGAGAACAAGGAGTTGCGACGGAATGGAAAGAATATCGTTATTATTTATTGTTTTAGGCTAAGCCAGCCGGTCAAATAAAATTACCATAGAACGCTGTTCATATCGGTCCGTTGCTGATGCTGTAACCATCTGCGCACGTCTCGATGGAAGTCACTTTTGAAGTGCAAATGATTACGCTTAATGCAGCGCCGGAGTGGAGCGAAGATGTGAAGTGCACGTGTAATGTAATTACTGCATGCGCCCTTCGTCCCCGGCGTGGGCGAAACATTTTAATATAGGCTATTATTCAGTCAGAAAGAAGACAACGGCCGCAGCAAGAGTACAAGAAAAAAAAAAGGAGACCGTCATGAATTCCTTCCTCAACCGAAGTCATGGTTCACCCCCCTCAGGCCGAATGCGCTCTGCAGGGATATAATTGTCGGTTTCCCAACTAACAATTAAAAATTATGCGTGATATTTGAAATATATTTCTACTTCTACTTCTTCTACTTGTTTTTTTTTTATATCTCTTCTTCTTGTTGTTGTTTCGTCTATGGAAGTCAGGATGAAACCGTTTCGGTAACTTTCGTTAATTATAGGTTGGTACGTGTAACGCGGCAACATCCTTGAAATCGTCCGATTTCAGTTTGATACAATATTTAAATTAGATGCTGCCCAACAGATTGCCGCCCACTACTGTTCCTTCACGTAGGTATTTACTGCTTTATTTAGACACACACATACACATAAAGACTCTCACTAAATCCATATAATTTCAGTCGACATTTAAAGTCCACGATTTTTCTTTGAACGCTCGACATATGATTTTTATTTCATTTTTTTCCATCTGTCAGTTAACATCTCGCAACATAATCGATTTATAAACGATCTTCAAGCAATTATTGCTAAAATAAACTAAACAACAATTATTGTCTTTACATTATAAAGAATATATTAAGATCATGATTTTAACATTAGTATAATTATTTTACTTGATCTTCTATAATTGATAAGTAACTTATATTAATACAATTACACATACTTTTAAAACTACACAACATTTGTAAATGCGCATTTTGCAAATATTTAAATTAGTTTTTAATTCAATTCTAAACATGTCTTTGCACCCGTGAATTCTTTTAATTTTGATAGTTAAATGTCATTTCTTATTGAAGTTTTTCATAAAATTGAGGAAATTATTCAAATGTTTTTCAGCCATAGCAGAAATATTATGATGCACTAAAACAGCCTAAATCTAAAAGAACCCACACTATTCTTAATATGATATATAAACGTCTAGTAACTACTATTGTAGAGTATTTTTCTTGTAGTTCTATGAAATCAGTTTCACGAAAATGTAGTTAATACTGCAGTATTTAAAATAGTTGGTATTCCTTATTTATATGACACATAGTACAGATGGATTGATTTATGCAAACGGATAAAATTGTTGTATTTACATTAAAAGAATGAGTAAATGATGACACATTTGTTGAAGAAAAGAAGACGTGAATTAGCAGAGATATTAAAAATCACAATACACAAAAACATGTTACAACATGCACAAGATGCACTTTCAGATTTTCACTTATTCATTTCCACGAAATTCCATTAACTACAAGAACGTTTAATGTTTAGTCGACATAAGAAAAACACCACGAAAAGTTTTTTTTTGACAAAAAACCTTATACATTTTGGGAGGATGCAATGTTGAAGTTGCGCAAAAGATGAAGAAAGGTATGATGATATTTTATAATATTTTATAATTATTGAATAAATAATAAATATTGTTATGTTAGCAAATAATCATTACTGAAAATAAATGTCTGTTTATATTATACAGAAT
Source organism: Nicrophorus vespilloides (assembly GCF_001412225.1). Taxonomy (NCBI): domain Eukaryota; kingdom Metazoa; phylum Arthropoda; class Insecta; order Coleoptera; family Silphidae; genus Nicrophorus; species Nicrophorus vespilloides. Next base: position 23,310 of record NW_017096027.1, read on the forward strand.
GTATTTTTTAATTTGAACTTGCTGATGATATTTAACATGAAACATGATTACATAAATGAGATGGCGAAATGTAATTTCGTAAATGTTTTGACGAGACTCATTAGCAGAAGAAAATTATTTTCTTAATAAAGAAACAAGCGACGGGAATTAATTTGTTCGTTGCGTTCTGTGGGGGAGAGAGAAGAAGGGTTTTCCGCGAAGATTGAACGGACGGTAAGGCTCGGTTAAGAGAGGAAGGGAGAAACATTATTATGTAAATAAAGTAAAATAAAGCAGCCTCATTCAAATATTGCTGCAAAGCCGGGGCCCAGTCAACAAAGCAACTCGAGTAAATAATACGAGAGGAAGAAAAAACACATTTAATATTGTCTTTGAGAGCGGAATAACTGCGGCTTCGTTAAGAGATAACTCGATTTTCCGACCCTCCTCTTTCATCCACAAACCAAGCAAGACTAGATGTCCCCTTATTCGCTTCATTCTCCACTCGTTTTTCTTGCTTTTATTCGAGGAAGAAAACCGTGAGCATCTTCCTGACGGAATTATTTATTGTTTTGTTTATCGGCGCGACTGATTAAGTACGGCGAAACCGTTCTTTCATTAAGTCTCTCCCTTCTGGTGGAACAGTGTTGGTTTTATGCGCGTGGCCGTAAGAATAACATTTTGTCAAAGCTCTCAACGTCACGAGATGTTTAGTTGGAATCCAATAATCCTGGAGTCGCGTGGCGTTCAGTCTTTGTTCATTCATCCGGAGTCAAGTTGAGATATGTATAATTATTAAGGAGAGTGCTTTGTACACATTTGATAACCTTATTCAGTAATCAAGAATTCACACATATCAAGTGTGAGTTCAATATATCAAATTGATTCATAAACTGTTTTGTTGAGGCAATAAAGTTAAGCAACTTAAATGGATGATAAGTATCACATCCAATCGAAGATTTTTGAAATATATCATAAATTTGCGGTAAATCTTAAAATTTCTAAAATATACATAACTGATGATGAAGAAATATTCCTCTTCCTTTAGGAAGAGCAATACACATAGATATAAAAAAACCTCTTATAGTCCGGTTTGAAATGTTCTAACTAAATTTTAATTAAACAAAATTATACAATAAAAACTTCGAATTTAGTTCCTTGATTTGTCACGGACTATGCGAGGTATTGTTGTATAATCATAGTTTACTCACAAAACCAGGCTTTGTTAAACAAAATAATTTTAAGAAAGAAGCATCATCAATAAAGAAAATTTATAATTTAATATAAATAAAAGAAAATATTTACTGCAAATATACAAAAACTGTTATTTTTATGTGCTTTGCTACTTTCTTGTAATGTGTATGCACCATTGAGTTTTGTTAGATCATAACGATATTAATGTATTGTTACTACTTGTTTAATTGAATCAACATCAATTTCTGATATTTACTTATGTGGTTTCGTGTATATCTAGATGTAATATTGGGGTTTAAATTTGTTCTCATAAGTACATATTGACTCACATTTTCAATATTAGAAACTCCTTGCTCCATAAGCAACGAGTATAGTAATCTAAGCCACAATTTTGGTCTTTTCTATATACAACAATAACTATGATTTTTCTTTATTACATAATGAATAATACGTATAAAATTATGTATACAGGTTTTAGATAAAATTATTTGACCTATATGCTATTTTATTTACTGATTTACTCTAAAGACTAAGATTAATTTTGGAAATTCTTGTAAAAAGTTGGACCAGTCAGATTGGAAGAAAAAAGTTACAAAATAGTAAAATTATCAAATATTGAAAAAAATATTGTCAATTTTATCAAAGAACAAAATGTATTTTATGTTCAGAAACTATATAACATATTCTTTAATGTTACATTGGTCTACACCAGTGATTCCCAAAGTGGTCTATATCGACCACTAGGGGTCTATGAGAATTTGCAAGGGGTCTACGTCAGCGAAAAAAAAATTTGGGGGTCCATGAAATGAAAATGGGGGTCCACTGTTATTTTGAGTAGTTTTAATTTAAATTCAATTAATAAATGTATAAAACTTAACATGTGTTTTTACTTTAAGTTTTTAACACTAAACTTCACTACAGTTAGAAATATATCTGTTCTGTTTCTGTTAAGATTAAAGTTAGAAATATACAAAAAATCAATATAAGGTAAGTAGGGGTTCTACCCAAAACCGAAAAACATGGCAAGGGGTCTACGACACTAAAAAGTTTGGGAACCTCTGGTCTACACTGTTATTGCAAAGCCCAAAACTGTCCCTTCTGGGTAAACGAGTTTCTTTGATTGAACCGATTGTTTTTAGTTGTACTGCGACTCAATTGCTATGAGTGACAGCACAAGGTGACAGCTGTCATTTTGCCACCCATTGAAAAATTAACTTAATAATGTATATCAGCGTTTCTCAACCTAAGGGTCGCGTTACAAAATTGCGTTACATCCCATAGGTTGAGAAATGCTGGTATACATTACTTTTACATTAAAAAATCCTTTTATGTAAATGAGATGATCCAAATTCTTTGAAGGTTAAATGTTTTAACTTGACGTTTAGACGTCATCATGTGATGTTTTTTTTTCATTTAAGGATGTCGTGGATATAATCAGATCTCGATTGGGTTTCGAAGATTAGAATCGAAATTGAATACGCAACATGACGTTCCAAGGACGTCGAGGGAAATGGATTTGGCGAGAGAGAGAGACTGAGAGCAAGGGGCTGTTATTCCATGCACAAATATTTTTTCCTCTCTCCTTGTTTTCTTTTCGTCGTGCGCGCGGAAGACAACGAAGCAGGTAATTCCCCGATTTCAATCTAAATCACGACGATAAGAGGAGGTGAGCGTGTGTATGGGGGTGTGAGTGGCGATGTTGTGCTTGGCGTAGCGTGTCATGCGGTCTTGTTAGGTGCTCACCCAGCCGACAAACGGTTCACCAAACCAAAGAACTGGTAAATGTGTGTGTACACCAGTCTCCCTGTTTCTATGCGTGTCTGTCCGATCCTGTATGCGTGCGTCAGACGGAGAGAGATAGACAAAAGGTCCGTCCGTTGTTGGTAGGCATCACCACGCGACCTACGCCAAAACAAGCGAACGGAATCATTACAGACGACAGGGGAGGAAGAGTTCGTGATCGAAGTGCGTTTCCATATTTTCTAGCCAACTGCACACACTAGACATCATTAAGTCATCATCTTATAGAATAATTAGTTTTCTTCAATTCAATCACTTTACACATGATTTACATAGAAGGTTGTTAGAAAAATCACAGATTGTAAATTGATACAGCAATGAAACTTTATATATTCATATTTTTTTATACATTTATTTAATCTCATAAAAATTGATCAAGTAATTAGACATACTTTGATTGATTTAACTTTAAACTACAAATTTTCAACGAGATTTATTCTTCAAATAAAATAAACTAATCGACTTTTAGTCTAGTGGTAATTGGAAGAACACTATAATAGAATAAACTTTACTATATTACATAAGTTTTTTTTTAACATTAAAACTGTTAAATTTCACAAGATTACATAATAGAAATGTTTATCATCAACTTAATCTGATCTGATCAACTTAAAAAATGTTAATGTAAAATCTTATGAAAATCTTTAAAATATTACCATAGAAAACTAAGACGTATTGAAATCAACTTTAAGGTCTAAATCGATTGAATGAAAAGATTAATCCGTTGTTAAGAAAATCACAAATCAAAGTCGATAATATCCTGTTGCAAGGATTAATATTATAGTTAATTCCAATGCTACAAGTATAGAAATCTTCAGATTTTGATCTAAATTATTTCAATGTAGAACAACAATTATAATTACGTATCACTTTTAAACAAAAAGTTTAAGATGAACAAAATGAATTACTTTATAGAATATATTTTTCCACAAAAAATGGTGAATTTTTAAAGAAAACTTCGTCAAATACAAAATTCTGATCTATTGATTTTTATTTTGAAATTTTATTGTGATTCTCAACTTACAACAATAAAAGTTCAACTTTCGACTATTCGAACTTTGTCAAATATATTCCAAATTATTTACTTGTTGTTAACAATCAGATTTTGAAGAACATATGTTGATTTTCGTCAGAAGTTGAGGAAATGAATCTAGTTTTAATTGAAGAAATATTTTATGCACATTTTAATGAATTTTAAGTTAGGTTCGGTTAATATTGTAAAGCATAAGATAAGATCGAATTACAAATAAAATTTTAATCTTTTCGATCAAGCAATTTATACCTTAGAGATATTTTATCCAAGCTTATCCAAGAATGACTTACAAGTTACACAATTACAGAGGGGTAGATGGAGCCGAAAAAAAGATTTAACTCCAATATACAAAAAAAAGGAATACATGACTCGGATTCGCTTTGAAAACCGTCCCTCTTTGCTGCGTGCGTTTTCAAAGGCAAAGGGCCGAAAGTGATTCAATCTCTGGACTGTCTAACACTTATTTCCGCACTGTTACCGCTGCAGGAAACCAAACTCCCCGGATTGTGTAACAGTGCAACAGTATTCGTACAGGACTGGAGAGTCGGCAAATTAGATCACCCTAATCATAATTAGGTAACAAATCCTGTTCGCTGATTAAAAACAAATTAATGCCGAGAATCATTATGATGATGATGATGACAAGTGCGGTAGGGGTAAAGAACGTGCGCCGTTGTTTTAATTAAGTTAGATCATAGGCGTGCTGCTGCCTCGTCGTCATCATAATCATCATCATCAACAACTCACGTGGCGGATGGATGGACGCGTTCTGCATACTGCAACCTGCTGCTCATTTTTTTTTTGTTATTTTTCAAATATCGCGCGCATTCTCCGCGTTGTATGTGTGTGAAGTGAATTTGTGTGTATATATATATATAATATCGAAGGGTTATGAAACAATTATCTGGTAATTTGGTGGCATGATGGGTTGATGACGGTGTAAGAGCGTTGATTGCACGTAATGCCTGTAATTAACTCGAGATTCGTGTTATTTCGGGCATTTAACATTACAATTAGAATTCGATCATCGTGCCTCGCGACCGCCAATAAATTACATGTAGTGCGCCGCCGTATAAATTGCCGCCTCTGCGCCCCGTTCTGATTTAATTAACGGTTTTAATTTTCATTTTGATTTCAGTTCGGAAATTCTGCACAGACCTACCTTCCAACCCAGAAAACCGTGAATATCATTACATTTCGGATTACCGAAGACGCTCATCCGCATATCTTTAAGAACTTATGCTCATTTAAATTGTCACAAATAATTCAATGTCATGAATATATTTTGCATTATTACTATTTTTTTTTTATTAAACTTAAACATCAAAAATCATTTTTTTGAACCATCGACTAAATGTTTAAATTATGATAAAAAATTTAAAAGTGAATTGCTTCAACCTTACATTAATGCCACTCAAAATTCATTTTGTAATTAGAAAAGAGAAAAATGTTCAAGAAATATGTATTGTATTCATTAGTTATATAAATATTGTTATTTTATAATAATACAACAAAAAATATTTACTGAAAATACTAATTTCATAAAATTGTAGTATTTTTAACAATGCTTCATTTATTCTAAAGTATTTATTAGATTCTTCATCTGTTGTGGAAAAATTACATGTAACTAATTTTATTGTATAATTTCTTATGAATTTATTTCAAAAAATTTATACAGTTTTATGAAAAAGTTATTTTCTAATGATCCCAACAATATTCAATTGTTTCACGATATAAATCAAATCAAATCGAATAATTTATAATTTTAAAATATAGACTTTTCTAAAATCTACTAAATTACAAAATAATGTTATCAAAATAAATACTTAATAATTAATGTAATTGAACTGGAAATCGTGATGATATGTTTAAATGTATGTAAAAAAATAGAATGCGTTAAATAATGTTTATACTCACTGTCAATGTTTTAAAATCAAATTGTAATATATAACATTTGCACAAAATAATATTTAATAGAAGAGATTTTCGTGGAATTTGTTTCTTAGGTAATTAGCGTAAAGTAATAAAAATTAATGGAGAGATGTGCGAAACTAACAATTTTTCACGGAAAAGATCCAATCCGAAAAAAAATTAATTAAGAGCAAAACCGATGCGGACCGAACTGTGGAATTCCATTAGCGCCAAAGTAGAAGCAATTAAACCGGCAAAATAGAAACAAGAGGGATGGACGGATGGCAGAGAGGGACCGACGGATCGCGTCCATCAATCCCGTGTTGCTGCCATCAGTTCAATTATAAAAAAGCGGAAAGCTCATTATTGTCGTCGCGAAATGAACGGACGGATGAAAGGTTGATGGTGAACGTGTGCGAGAAGGAGGCCACAATAAAAAAAAAACGATACCGCACACGCAGACACCACAGCAAAAAGGTAATAAATAATCTCCTACCTGCCAAGTGTTGGAATCCAGGGTGGCTAGGAACGACATCGCACAGTGGTTGTTGAGGAAACCTGCACAGCAGGACCACAGCCGATCCTGCTGGGACCTTTCAGCGAGAAGTAGTCTGCTCGGATTGAGTTATCTGAAATGCAAACACATTAATCTCACTGCTATTGTTATACGATTAGTTAAACATTCGATAGGTTGAGTTGCGTTTAATTGGGTTTTGAAGATACGGATTTCTTTCCCAGTTTTTCGGGTTCGGTGAGAGAACGAATGAATGAACAAACAAAAAAATGATGAGAAGAACGGTCTTCCTTTAGGGCAGCTCGCGTTTATTAATAGGTTGCCATTAATACAAATTACAACTCAATTATCAGTCATTTAAAGTGCATTAATCATATTTGTCATAAATTTGCATCAATAATAGTTTTCTGTTGGTGTATAAATGCATACATAAATAACCTATTAAATGGCCCATGTTCACGGTGAACCGATTGAAATGTTAAGTGAACGAGAGAGAGAAAGAGAGTGAAAGAGAGACATTGAATGAGTGAGTGAGACAAGAGCGAAGAGCGGACAAAGCTTTTACATATACGCTATTTGCATACTTACCGTTTGCAGGAAAGTATGTGCGATTGATACGAATTGATTTGCGTTTCGTTCATGTGACGGAAGATCGTGGTAAACCTGCAGCAGTTTATTTTTAATGCTTCGTTTCAGAATTATGCATGTATTATGTATAATATTTACATGTATATGTATGTATATATAAAGATATATATGTATTTGTTGTTCGCGACAGCACGGTGTGTGTATTCGAGGGAACGGCTGCAGGGGAACTGGCCTGCAGGAGGGCCCCGGGGGCCACCCAGCAGGACCGACGGACGCTCCGCCTCCAGCGTTGCTCCTGCAGCCAATCGCGGCCCCGGGTAACGCCCAGCCTCGGGCGATATCCAGGACTAACTTATCCTTGCACTGCTGCGTCCTTTCTGGACCGGAGCCAGAACAGGAACCCGGATCTTACTCATTACTTACTTAAACTCCAGGGATTTGCCATTTATTTCATACTCCAGACGCATTATCTAACACACCTACACCAAAACCACCCGAAATTCGGATTACCATTAATCCTCCTGTTTTCGCGCACATTTCCCCTTTATTTTCATACCCATCAGCTGTTTGATAATTGAATTTATTCATTATATATTTTCATTGTATTCCTTTTTTATTTAACCTTTCCATTTTCCTCTTGTTTTCAATATCAAACTTTACCCTTTTTCTCTTTCACAACTATTTTATATCATTTAGAAAACCCAAACTAATTTCATTTATAATATATAAGTTTCCTTTATTTCTTAAATACTTAATTAACTTTACTATACTTTTATTTAATAGTTTCATAATTTTATTTATTAAGCTATTTTTTCACTTTTCATTTATTTTACACACTTTCATCCCTAATTTGTATTTATTTACTTAATACTCAATTCATTCACTCCACTTTTTCTTCTCATTTTTTATTAGTTGAATCAATTACGCAATTTATAAACAATTACAATAAACATGCATTAATTATGGAATTATTTATTATCACAGCGTTCTTTATTATTTTTTTCATTTGTTTTCATTATATACCGACTATTTACTTACTAACTAAAATTGATTTACTTACTTAAATATAGATTTAATGAAAACGAAATTTAAAAAAAAATACCTCTAAATGAATATAAAAAAATCTGTTTGTACATCTTCTTTTAATTATTAATTTTCTTCACTTATTTACTAATTGTTTTTAAATTGTTCATTTTCCTTACTTTAATTAATTAATTGTATCAAAACACTATTATTTTTTCAATAAATCAATCTTATTGATAACTGGAATAAATGGAATTTTCTATACTTTTTTTCTTATTTTTTTTTAATATTTCTTATATTGTTCTACACTTTCAATTAGGAACAGTTAGGACATTTCAAATAATAATTTTATTATATAAACAAGTCAATATATATGATATATCATATATGTACTATTTTTTTTAAATGACATTGTTATTGGTAGAAACGCGGAACAGTTGTGTAATGATAATTATCAGAGGTTGGCAGGTGTTGGGAATTAAATAAATAAATAAATGACAATACGCAATAATTTATTTGTAATTAAACTAAAGTTCAGATCTACAAATTGTGATTACGTTTTGGTCGCGATGGCGGTTCGGGGCTTCGTTCATTATCCCTGCGATCATTAATGCTCCCGAGGTTAATAAGTGCAGATAAACATTGGAACAGAACGCACGTTATCGTTGCTTTCTGTCTTTATGGTCTTACAGTTTTTCCCTTCTTAATTACGTGCATACACACGTAACGAGTCGTATGTGTGTAGGTACACCACAACCCGAAGAGAGAGAGACGGAATAATGGATTCTGTGCGAGAGCAAGTGAGATGGCAAGAGAATAATGGTGATGTTATTATGTTGAAATTACGTATTATAAGCGTCCATTTTCAACGACCGGCCGTGTGCGTACACCAAAAAGAGAAACATTTCTTGAAACCATAATATTCCTGCCCCACGGTCCTCTATTCTCTCTTTTCCTCTCTTCTTTTGCTCCTCTTTGTGTTACTAATTATTTTTTAAGTATTTAAGTACGAGGCGTGGCATCGCTGTAAATGTCAAAATCGTGATATATTATTTAATCCCTCCTCGGATATTATTTATAATATTCAATCATTATTAGCGATAAATCCACTATAACTAATCCCAAATTGGACACACACAGATCGATATCAAAGTTTGTTTCTTTGCCTCAAAAGTATACAACAATTTGTTTCACCTTTCACCTATAACAAATTTATAATTTTATGTTTCCATAGCTACAATAGCTTATTTCAAATAACAGCTTAAATTAAAGCAACAAAAAATAATTCAATTCATAAAGAGTATAAAAAAATAATTTCATTTGGTGGCTATTAATAAAAACTTAAGGTCTTTGAGAGTTTACTATTTTCTAACTGAAATAGATTGGTCTTGGTTGCAAAAGTAATCTAATACTATTTTCTGAAAAAACAAACAGCATAATTTCTATCGTCAAGAGTGCCAATTTTGTCGTGAAATGTCAACATTTTGTGGAGATAAAAAAGAGTATTTTCATAGATTTGCTTATATTTTTACATGCTGTAAAAAAGAGTATGTTTGCAGAAGATTTGAAATGATGTGAAATATTTGTATTGTATTATTTATTATATTTTACTATATTATATATATTATATTTTCTGTTATTAAGATTATCAAGAATTGACAAAATTTTGTCGAATTTACTTTTGTAGAAGATTTTTCTTACATTTTTATATATCTCATAGTTAAGAAATTATATTGCAATCTGAAGAAGTTTGTAACAATTAATTATAATAATAGAAATCCAAGTAGCAATTACAATTAGACCTTCTATTAAATTAAAAATTGTTATTTATGTTAAAGGTTCAGAATCGTGTACTTTGTAAATCTATAATTGGTTTGCGTGAGATTGCATTCTTCACTGCTACTTTTCATTAAATTTCGTTATTTCATCATTAACTATTGCCATTCAAAGAAATTCCATAGAAATATAGAGTAATTCTACAATTTAGAATTGATGAATCCTTTTTCCATTGAATATTTGTAACTAATATATAAAAAATACATTAATTTATAATTTTTATAAAATTAATTTCACTGACAAACATATTATTAAATTAATATGCAAATGGTGTTAATTGAACGAATTCTAATTGATTTTTTCTTAGACTTTCAATTAAGAACAATTAGTAAATGTTAATATATAACAGATGTTAATATTTGGAAATTGTAAATTTGTTATTAAATTTACATTTTACATTGGCGATTATCCTTTACTTATTGGTTATTTGTTGATCCAGTGGCTTGTGTCGCTTCAGTCACTGTGTTGTTAGGCTACTGTTTCCATTTGAAGGTCCTCATGAATTCTCCTGTTGGTAATATACCATGGAGCACCTTCTTAGGCTATACGACTGGAATATTTGTATGGTCGCAATATTAGATCCGCTGTTGACTCCCCATAGCTGTATTCCGTATGTCCTGACAGGTTTTAAAATTACTTTATAGATCAGCTTGTTTTCCTTCGAAATTGGCGAGTCTTCCCGTAATAGCCAGTAGAGTTTCCTGAACTTAATTTCGAGTTGTTCTCTTTTTGCTTGGTTGTGATCCTTCCAGGTCAATCTTCTATATAGATGCATACCCAATTATTTTTCCGTAAAGAATCACTGGTAAGCAGGAGTCATCAATTAATTGACCTTCATTCTACATTTAGGTTTACTTGCAGGTGATGTGATGCAACTGCTGGGTCTGCATCAGATGATAATATTGCAGTATCATCGGCAAACGTTTCAGCCCTTGATTTGTCTGTTAAGGGCATATAGTATACTATATATAGGATAGGTCCTAGCACGCTACATTTCGATACACCTGACGTGATTGAATACAAATTCGTCAGTGTATCAAACATTTTCACTTGAAATAATCTTCCAGTCAAATACAAACGTATTATTTTATTAAATTTATATGGTAGAATCTTTTTTAATTTATAGTGCAGTCCCGTGTACCACACTTTGTCAAATGCCTGCGATACATCTAAGAATGCGCCTGAGCAATAGCACTTCTCTTCCAAGTCCTGGCTTATTATATCTATTAACTTGGTACCGTGTTGACAACGAAATCAAAATTGGTGATTCGGTATTAGCTCATTGTTTTTCATGACTATTTTGAGCCTATTCATTAGTAATTTTTCAAACACTTTTGATATTATTGGAAGTTGACTTATAGGTCTATATGATTTTATGACTTCGGGAACCTTTCCTGCTTTGAGTATTAGGATGATTTGAGCTAATTTCCATTGAGAGAGAAAGTATTCCAGTTCCATTGAAGATAATTGTCAGGAAAATTATCGTATCCAGGAATCCTTTTTGGTATAATTTCGTTATTAATAAGTGTAACAACTTCCTTGGTGTTATTGGTCTAATACGAAGAAACATCTGGAATGGCAAGGAGAGAAACATTTCTATTTCTGAATCGCCGTTCATTTGAATTCTTTCTGATAGATATGTTTGAAAGATTATCTCAAGATGTTCGGCAAATGTTTGGGCCTTATCTTCATTACTTCTAGCACATGTACCAACAAATAGAAATATAGAGTAATTCTACATTTTACAATTGATGTATCCTTTTTTGCATTGAACATTTCTCACTAATATATAAAAATCCATTAATTTATAATTTTACTGAAAAGTGATGTTAATTGAACGTAAAAACGTATACCAATTGAATGGTAAAACCTATATAAAATTTATTAATTACAATACAAAAATCTTCTGTTAATTGCAAATTTTGTTGAACGTTACAATGTTACAATGCATCAGCGCCGGGTGCAAAATTAATTATCACCAAATATAAATATATATATAGAAAATACAGAGATTTACATTCGCGAAAATACGCTCCGATGGAAATTAATTACAATTCAATTTGGATAGAAATTATTGAAAATCGCTAATTACATTAATGTTATTTTAGCTGCAACGAACCGAAAATTTACATTCGCAATTCACCTCCACCCACCCAAAATAAATATTTCCAATTGTTTCCTTTCATGCAAAACGGTAAAATGCAAAACCGGACCGGTCCGTTAATTAATTCGTTTTTGAGCCACGCTATGTAATCCGTTTTTTAAATGTATCAATATTATTAGTATTAGTATTACGTTTGACCACGTAATAGTAACAATGACTGTAATATTAATGATGATTGCAGTAATAATTATTTGTGATTCGGTAGTTTGCGCGATGATTTCGATAGGTTTATGTGTTTTGAATCTGAGTGGAAACTCCTATGGATTACACGGAGCGTAATTATCAACTAGGATTTCAGCTAATGGAGCGACGCTTCATTGGCTCGAACAGAGGGTCCTAAGTTTCCGGATAATTAATGTCAGGCAATCAATATCGTCCGAACTGGAATATGTTATTACTGGATGCGTACACTAATGAACATTAAATGGACATATATTATGTGTATATTGTTTGATAGAATACCGACAGCCCATCGATGAGCAAACCGCATTATCGTTATCCACTTACACGTTCATTTGGACCTTTCAAAACTACAATTTGTTATCGTAACTTTTTCATAATTACATATTCAAATTTGTAGATTATCATTTAATAATGTAATCTAATCCTGATACTATAAGAACTTCATGAAAACTTCATCCTCAACCTCTAATTCTAAGTTTAAAAATAACAATATTTTTTGTATATTGACTTCCTAAAATATCATTTAAAGTTATCCCTTTTGTACAGAAGATTTATGCATTTTCAAGATTTGTTTGTATTAATTTGTTGATTATCATTTAATAATATAAGCTAACTCTTCTGAAAGTCCAAGTACCTCACGAAAACTTCATCGTAAACTTCTAATTCAAATTGGAGAACAAGAGTGTTTTTGTAATGAATTCTTAAGAATATTATCTTCAATCCTTAAACTAAGTTATCATCTGGAAATGAAAAGTAAGATAGTTTTCTTAAATTATTCTTTAAAATGTACCAACTATACTTTGTACATATGTCACAACCATAGATTATACAAGTCTATTATTATATTATATTCACTGTAGCAATAATAACATGTTCAACAATCAACGATTTTTTTTGTATTAAGGACGAATTGCTTTTGATTATTAATTATTACAGCTTTGAAAGAAGTTCCGAATACGCAAATAAAAGAAACTCATCTGTGATGTTTAGGAAATGTTTTAATAGATACGGAAATCCATGACCGACCTAAAAAGATTTGTATCTCAATAAAAGGAATTTGAAGAGTTAGTACGACTTTATATTCGGTGCCAATAAAATAATAATTTGTGGTTAGTTTGTTATTTTTGTGATACTTTTATTTTCGAGATACATTAATTTAGTTAAATTAATCACATCAAATTACTTGTAACTTTACGTTAATTGACGTTATTCTATGTTACTCTACTTAAATTTGATTATTTGTACAAGTTTAGATAAGTCTGAAGAATAAAATAATTAGTATTTATTTTCTTCATGTTTTCGCTCTGTGCTAATAAAGGCAAAGTTAACTTATACTAATTTATTAACGTTAGTTTTTTAATTTAATTTAAGAAGATTTAGATTAATTTAGATTTAACTTTAATTTTTACTTAGATTAGTTTTAATTAGGACACTTATAAGAATAAATCTGATTTTTTTTTCTAATAAGTTTTTAATATGAATATGATTTGATTGTTGATCGAATTGTCTTTGAACAATGTATGTGTTTCAATGATTTATTAACATCAGTGACGTTTAGTTTTAATTAGTATGCTTATAAGAATAAACACAAAGATTCTAATATGAATTGATTGTTGATTGAATCGTCTTTGATCATTGGTATTAGGTATTTTTTTTTTAAGATTTTCTGTTTTATTATTAAATAAGTCTAATATTTCAATGTACAACTATAAAACATATTAACTTTAATACATAATTATAGTTCTTTAATACATGAAAACCGGGGTAATTTACCCCAAATGATGAAAGTGAAATCTTGGAGGTAATGAAGACGTTCAGCAATTAAAATTATTTGATGTATCCATGAAAAATATTGGAATTCGCCTCTTCCCTTCGTCATTATGTAAATGCTTGCTTAAATGAATGTATTTTGGGGTAATTTGTAAAAAAAAGTTTTAATAGAAATGTGATTGTTTCCAATAATTTGCGAAAATGTATATAATTTGAATTCATGAATACATTTATAAAATGTTGCTTTTATGTAAGAGTGTGTTATAAGTTACTATGTAATGTGTATTCTTTGCAGTTATAATTAAGTGAGTGTAGGGTGTATTCACGTTTCGTTTCAATAGCTGCAATATTGAATATTCATGGTGCGTAGTTATTATGATTAAAAATGTGTACGGAAATTATACTTTGTACCTGTGTTTTTATATAAAAGTTATGTGTGTACATTTTTTGTTGTTGTTGTTGTTGTAATAGTGGTGCACTCGATTATACAGGGTCGAGTAAAAACAAAAGAAGCCATAAAAAATAAAATGAAGAAATCTGTAATCATCGGAGCATCGAGGTTTCCCCATTAACATAATAATTTCTAGTCTTTCGGAGAAGGAGGTAAGGAGTGAAGAGATTCTTAACGTGAAGCAAAGTCAGTACCTGAAGGAATTACACGGAAAAGTGCATGGAATTACTACTGACCAGCCGTGGAGGACGTTGGGTTGGGATGCTGCAATGCTGTGTGGGTCCCCAGGGGCATACCAAGAACACCCTCGCATGGAAACCTAAAGTAGCAAAGTGACTATTACGATCATGTTATAACACCCAATCAGAGAGGCATAATAAATTTGGGAACTTTTAAACCGAGCCTTCACATAACACGGAATGCAATGAGTCGTCGGTTGGCTCGGCTGGTTGTTGGTGTGGCTCCAGGGGACAATCGTGGTCTGCCGTAGTTGCGATGCCTTCTTCTTGCCTTCTTCTCTCGGACTCCGTTTCTTCTCTTCGTCTCCGTCTTCGTCTTGGTCGGTCGATGGATATGATGCGATGCCATCCTCTAGTCATGATGGCCGCTGGGTCTCATGCCGACCAGACCAACCGACCGACCGAACGAACGGCCGGACAACAGGCTATGCAGAGCAACTAGCAACTAGCAACACGCGACCGCCCGCCGCGGGGGTGGTAACTACATTATAAAATATCGGCTGCCGTGGCCCCACGGTTCATTCCACCTTCTTCACCGTTTTCTCCGTTTCCTTTTCTTCCTCCACTCACTACATCGTCTTGTTCTCCTTTTTCTTTTTCATCCTATACAATCACGCTATTTCGAACTCTCTCTCTCACTCCATCCTCTATTTCACCATATGCACACAGTAGAAGACAAATATCTTCAATAATATTCTTGAAACATGAATAAACGTTAGACCACCCAATAATGTTATTACCCAAATACTTAATCACTCACTTCTTCCTCCTCCTCTTCAACTCTCATTTCACTCCTATTGATATCAAAAAAATAACATTTCCCTACTTATTTTAATGCAATATGGAATTGGATGACAAAATAGATTCTACAACATACTAGTAATATACAGAAAGTTAGACTACTCAATATTACTGATTCAACATTGTACAATTTATATTAACATAATCATCAGTTCGATTGTAAAGGAATATATAAAATCGTTGAAGAGGTGTAAATCATGTAATAGATCTGTAAAAGTAAATATATTGCTCGTTGGTATTTCTAAATGTTCTAACATTTGAGTTATAGCAATAGTTTACAAACAGAATATGAATCTGCAATATATTTATTGTATCAAAGACCTTTAGATTTAATAGCACCGTTCAAGTTTTCATTTACTTTACAAAAAATATACTCTAAATTTACGAAATACTCACGATTATAGAAAGTTACCAATTAAAAAAATTGTGACGTTACCACTTTTTGAACACAATGTCCTAGGGCAACCAGATTTCGATAAAAAAAAAATAAATGTGAAATCATTTTTTGAATCATCAACTACAAAATGTTATTATTAGATGAAGCCTTGTTTGTTATTTCTATAAAGGTTTCTAATTATATATGATTAATAATTGAAAAAATCTCTATTTACTATTTTTTTTAATATGATTTGAATATTTATATAACAAAATTTATTTATTTTTCTCTATCAGTTTTTTTTTGTGAGATGAATGCATGAATCTCTCAAAGATCAAAGCTTTTTCACGACAGTCTCAAGAAAAATCAGTTGATAGAAGTTTTTCGTTTGTTAATTCTTCATTGTTTTTCATCTAAAACTTATGATCGAAGTTTTGTTACGATTTTTCTCAATACAATAGAAAAGTCTTTAATTTTATATTAAAGTTTTAAACATAATTATTATAATTAAATTGAATCTAGTTGAATATTACAATATGTGTGAATAGTTGAGTCTAGTGAATCCAATTTTATTTGCATATTTATCCAAAATGGATCGGTGTTCTGTAGATGCGAATCATGCGGTCGTGTATATCCGTTACAAAAAAAGGCATCCCCCTAAGCCGTTCCACTTATCCGTTGTGTTTTTATATTGTTGTCTTCAGCCAAAGGTAGTAAGTAACCCTTCCGGAAGACTAAATCCTGAACAAATCTATGAGAGAGATGGATAGTGGAAGATGAAGCGAGATGGAAAGAAACCTAGGCATTCAGTCGACTTGGCATGGTCTGCAGTCCATCCGCCGCCATATTGTCCGCATGCAGAGCACAAAGTAGCCCCCCGTGTCCGGAACCCTCCCTCAGTTACTCTCTCCCTCTGCTCTTCTCTCTCTCCGTCTTTCTACAGAACATTACAATGCATGCCCGCGGGCGACAAGTGTTGTTTACTTTATTTCTTATCCGGAGAGTTCATTTCATTTATCTTCGCATTCTGTATGCACCGAGTTATTATATAATGCAGCGGTCCTCAAACCTGGGCCCTCTCCCCAGACACACCACCCCTCAGAAATGCTGTTGAAAAGTTGCATGCATAACAGTTCATTATTATAAGTTATCATTATCAAATGCATTATTATAGTTTTGCTCTATATACTTAATTTTCGACTCTTCTCAAATCACAAATTGATTTATAACAGTGACAGTCTTGATTTGCATTATCAATTACTAACAAAAAACGGATATAAACAGATTAAACTTATTGATATTTTTTTTAATTACTCCCAATTCCTGAATTTTCACAAAATTAATTACTTGAAACTCTCATATTTTCAATTTATTAAAATTCTTAGAAATTTTTATTAAATCTAATATAAATTTACCATTGTTAATGATTTCTTTTGCTACATTGATTGATGAAGCAGCACTATGCGAGGTATCGATGTATCTGTAATTCCGATTGGGAAGTTTTCATCCATAAAATAGGAAGGAAAGAAGAAGGACAAAAAAAACGCAAACTAAAAATCGCCAATGAAACAGATTGTCGGTCATTAAATGCAAATCGGTGCGATTAAAGCGCGCCGCGGAAATACATACTGATTCCGAGCAAACACGGCAATTATAAACAGATTTCTATGGTAAATTGCGTTATTCGAAAGTAGACAGAACGGACGCCTGGAATCATGGAAACTTTCTTTTATTTATTTTTTAACTTTTCTGATTGATATTCACCACTTGCTTCCATCTTAAGAGGGATATTGAGTTAGTAGATAATTACATCTTTGCGCTGGCTAAGAAAGTTCATCTTAATATTATTTCAGTATGAAATTTTCTTTACGTTTCTTTATAATTTGTTTGATAAAGTTATTATGCAAGAATTTACGAATAATAATTTGAGTCTCATATATAACTAAATTAAATAATTATAATGATTAAACAATATAATATTTCAATATTAGCGTTTTAAGAAGAGAACGATACGTTTTCCAACAATTTTTTTCGCGTTGTAAATAAACAAAATATACATTTAATATTTTGTTTCAGAGAAGTTTTTGATAAACTTGACGAATGAAAACATTGTTTCACTGTAAAATATACAAGTTGCATGTATTTCATGTTAAAAATGTCCTGGTTAATAAAGTTTGTCGACTATGATTTTTGTGAATTATAATTGAAATTTAAGTTTTGTCCTTATTTGTGTCCTTTTTTCGAAACGAATTTTACAAAGAAGAATTGTAAAATTCGTTTCGAAACATATTTCATTTTAGAATAAGCAAAAAAAAATCAATCTTCTATTTATTTATTTCCCACAAATCAAGCCGTTTCAAAAACATTTAAAATATCCTTATTTATGTCCTTTTTGTCTTCTTCTTTGTAAAATTTGTTTCAAAAACGAACGTTTTTCATTTAATTTTGATCATTATTATCATTAATCGAAAACTCATTCAAATAAATAATTTTACCATTGATAACTTTTACAAACATTATTTTAAAATTCGCACAAGAAAAATTCAATTTTCGATTTATTTATTCTTCGCAAATCAAGATAATTTACTAATAATAATTTGAGTCTCATATATAACTAAATTAAATAATTATATTTATTAAACAATATAATATTTCAATATAAACGTTTTAAGACGAAAACGTATTGTTAAGGGATGTTTTCCAACAATTTCTTTCGCGTTGTAAATTTAAAAAAATATACATTTATTGTTTTGTTTCAGAGAAGTTGATAAACTTGACGAATGAAAACATTGTTTCACTGTAAAATATACAAGTTGCATGGATTTCATGTTAAAAATGTCCTGGTTAATAAAGTTTTCAAACTATTGTCAACGATTTTTGGTAATTCAAATTGAAATTTAAGTTTTGTTTATTATGTTCATTCAATTTGTCACTTTTGAACAACATTTTTGTTAATAACATTTACCATCAATATAATGAGATTTTCTGACAAATTTCTATAAAAATAATATTCGTTTTTTTGTAGTTAACGGAGCTTTTCATTATGGGACGATTACCTCTGAAATATATTTTTTTTATATTTCAGTTTCGCTAATTAAAATTTACATTTAAGATTTGTTTTATGGGGTTTTTCGATAAACATGCCGCTCCGCTGAGCCGGGGATAAATCGTAATTAATTCGTTCCGTAAGTAAAATAAGGAAGGAGGCGAGGAAAAAAAATAACAGAATGCAAATTATTTTTTTTCCCTTCCTCCCTTCAACTTTTTTTTTGGCAGAGCTCTTCTCTTTCTCTCTTGCTGGAGAATCAGTCGGGTGTATTATATACATATATATACAATTTTTGTTATTTCCCGATGGATGGAGGGAAAATCAGAATATTTATGTATACATTTAAAAGTGTAAACAAGAAGGCAGCGGTTGAATAGCAATGCTTTATATACGGAGAGGGAGAGAGAGAGAAGAGATGGATGATGTAGAGTGAATGAGGGAGATGGAGGAAAGACTCGGAGGGAGAGAAATAGAAGTACGTGGATTCCTCCACCCAGAAGTGAATGTCGAGAGGGTGTTTACCTCGAGGGGTTAAACCTAGGGCGCAGAATCTGTATGTATCGAGCGCTGCCCCCGGGGGCGGTGTTGGCCTGCCAACCCAATATAACTTTCCCATATATTCTGGGGGCTGTTAACCGTACAAAGACATACGGAGAATATATTTTATACGTGCACAATATATGTGTATGTCGAAAAGATAAAAAAAAGAGAATCAAAGGGAAACAGACGAGGAGAAAGCATTAAACAAAAATCACGTTGGCAGTTCTATCCGTAACCGCACAACAAAAATTCAATCTTCGATTCATTCATTCTCCGCAAATCAAGATGTCTCAAAAACAGATGAAAAAATTTGTTTTGAAACTCACGTTTTCTTATTTTTTTTTAACTTTATTATAATTGTTTGTAAATATAATTTTTACCCAGTTCGACAGTATAAAAATCTCGAACATATTGCAAATATTGATGAATCTAAAGGTTAATTAATTCGATTGTTTCAATTTAACGTAGGTATAAAACACGGGTCGGATAAAACACTGGTTTTACTCTGAACAATAGAATATCGATGTTCTTTTTTTTTTATTCTGGTAGTAAGTAATAACGCTCATGTTTTAAATTTAATTGTTTTAGGTCAAATAATAAAATTAATTAAAAATTGAGCGTTTTTACTTTCACTTTAAAAAATAAACATCGCTGCGCTACTATTTAGCGTTAAACCTAGATCATTGTAATAACTCTGTTTGCATATGTTAACACTTATATAATAGGTATTTAACTATTCCTCAAGAGTTTCCAAAACGAATATTTTTGAAATAATGATAATAAAATTTCCTCCGATATTTAATGTCGAGATTTTAAGTGACTCTAACATTGTCAGAATTAAGGTTGTCGGGATTTCCACTATGTCGGAAATTTGATTGTCGGGATTTCGATATAGACCTACTATTTATTTAATCTTCGCAAATCAAGATAGCTCAACACTATTTGAAAAATCCTTATTTATGTACTTTTAATCTTCTTGCTTGCAAAATTCGTTTGGAAACGCACGTTTTTCATTTAATTTTGATCATTATTATCATTAATTGTTCACAATCATTCAAATAAATATATAACTTTTACATATTTCATTTTAGAATTTACAAAATAAAAATTCAATTTTCTATTTATTTATTCTTCACAAATCAAGATAACTCAAAAACATTTGAAAAATATTTATTTATGTTCTTTTTGTCTTGTTCTTTGTAAAATTCGTCTCGAAACGAACATTTTTCATTATTTTTGATCATTATTATCATTAATTGTTAACAATCATTCAAATAAATATGTAACTTTTACTTATATCATTTTAGAATTCGCAATATAAAAATTCAATTTTCTATTTATTTATTCTCTACAAATCAAGATAGCTGAAAAACATTTGAAAAATCTTAATTTGTTTCCTTTTTGTCTTCATCTTTGCAAAATTAGTTTTAAAACGCACGTTTTTCATTTAATTTTGATCATTATTATCATTAATTGTTAACAATCATTCAAATGAATATGTAACTTTTACATATTTCATTTTTTGAATTCGCAAAATAAAAATTCAATTTTCTATTTATTTCGCAAATCAAAACATTTGAAAAATCCTTCTATGTGTCGTTTTTGTTTTTATCTTTGTAAAATACATTTCGAAACGCACATTTTCCATTAAATATTGATCATTATTATCATTAATCGAAAACTATCATTCAAATAAATAATTTGACCATTGATAACTTTTACATACGATTTATTTATTCTTCGTAAACCAAGACTAATCAAAAACATTTGAAAAATTCTCGTTTGTATCCATTTTTTCTTCTTCTTCATAAAATTAGTTTCGAAACGCACGTTTTTCATTTAATTTTTATCATTATTATTATTATTAATTGTAGACCAACAGTCAAATAAGTAATTTTACCATTCGTAGCTTTTGCATATTTCATCCGCACAAGAAAAATTCAATTTTCAGTTGTTTCAAAAGACACGTTTTTTTTAAATTTAATTTTTATCGTCATTCGTAAACCGACATGTAAATACGATTTTACCATGCGTAACTTTTGCATATTTAATTTTAGAATGGGCAGAAATATTGTTGTTGTTTAAAATTTGCACTTTTCATACAGAATAATACGCGATTCATTATTATTCAATCCCGTATGCAAAACAAGAGTTGCACCAAAAATTCAAATATATTTTAATTACAACAGTCTATTTGTTACACTGTTTCCAGTTTCTCTCAAAAAAAGTCAATTATATTGAATAATTTAACAAGACATGTTTTTTTGTAACAATAACTTCTTGGTTTGGTTCATTTTTCTAGTAAAATCTTTATAAATTTAAGTTATAAAAAAATCGAGGTTTCAACCTGATACTCTCCACTTTGCTTAATTATTGAAGATAGTAAATATCACTGGCAAACGGCGTCGACAGGACCCAGCCAAATGTGCAGGGGTTTCCATAAGGAAGCTCGTTATTGGAAAAAGAAATTAATACGCCGAAATTAGTTATAGTCCGAAACGAAGCAAAATGTTTACCTTTTTGTATAATCAATACAATTTATACAAAAGTCGATAAACCAAAGTCTTTCTTCCAATATATTATAAAATATTGTATTTTTTATGAAGTTAAACACCTAATAATAAACTATTTTTTATCAAAAAGGAATTGATGTGTAATTTCTGTTCTATTGATATATTTTTTCTATATTCATTTAAGAATGTTGATTAGAATTTCTACTAAAGGAATAGATATAATTGGTTCATAAGATTTCTTAAAATATTTATACATCACCCATTATTACCTGTCATGTTGTATTTATATGAATATTTATAATTTCAATCTGTCACGTTTATGTGTCATATCTAACATATGATTAATTATTAAGAATCAGTAATTATGTAAGGTATTTTATTGATTTAATATCGCAAACATTGATTGATAATGTTTATTATTCTATATCTGGAAACAACCTAATGACACAAAAAAAAATCATAGTTTGTAATTATTTCATGTGAAAATAACGAAAAAAGTGAAATTTGAATAGATACATGATAATAAATATCGGAATTACATTACAGTAGACAGCCTCCTCTGATATATTGTCGATGAATATCAAAGGTATTATATTTTTATAATTCAAACTTTGTCCTAGAAAAAATTAATGTCAATTGTAAAACACAGAAGCAAAATGTATTGAAATTGTATTAAACAGGTATAAAAGTGTTTGCAAATGTCAAAATTCAAAATAATTATTCCATAAAAATCGAATGCATTCAGTAAATTGAATAACGCTTTTATTACTTAGGCAATAAAAGGGTATTGGTAAATTTGTATAAAACGGGAAGAACTTTGGTGAAGTGCATCAGTCAAGATAGTGAACTTTGGTGAAGTGCATCAGTCAAGATAGTCAGTCAAGATGATGAACAAGGAGCAGAAGGATATGATTAGGCAGAGTTTGAGGCAATTGGCCTCCATGAACGACGAGAGTAACAAACTGAAGTTGAAATGTTACATGGTGATGAAGCACAAGGATCGTGAAGAAGGACTTGAAATGTTGAGAACGGAGGTCCAGGAGAACAAGAGAAAAATTGAAGAATTGAGAGCACATGTAGTGACTACAATAGAGAATGCTGCGAAGGATTTTTCGATTGAAAATTCTGATATTTCCGAAGAGGAAATTTCAACTCCAGGCAGTACGGGACCCGATGAAGACGATATTTTCAGTGAATGTTACATGGACGATTCTTCGGACAAGAATATTCATACGTGGATGGAAGAAGCTCCAGCGAAAAAATGTATCAATTTGAAAATTGTTTTTAAGAGTTTACGCAATTTGTTCCAACGCGTAAAAAAATTAAACTAATTATTTGTATTATATTTTATAAATAAATTTGCTTAAACTTAATTATTATTTATTTACTTTTATTTGGTATACAAACCTACTTTCATAAATTATCTTTATAAGACTTTCTGCTCAAAATGAATTATATTTCCGATAAATTTGCTGATATTTAAAATGTTAAATTAAGTTTTCATGAATACAAAACTCAATGCTATTAAATAGAATTGATAATATCACGTATTTTAAAACAAACGTTGTTATTTTTTCTCCTTAATCGTAGTTATATTTTCTACTTCAAAGAACTGACAAATAAAACGATGTCGACAAGATACATTTTAAGAAATACCGAAATTCAATCCTATTGCCATCAATTAAATAAAGATTATAAAACAATGAATTCAAAGAACGGTTCAATTCTAAAGCAATAAACAAGTTTTAGTCTAAAGAAAAAATGGTAAGCGTTAAATTAATTTTCCTCCTTTCAAAATTTACCATTTTCACAACATATTTAAATATTATTGTTTCAATAAATATTTTCATTAATTATGTAATTAATTCAATAATTGAATATTACCATTATTTATTTTGAAATATTCCTGGAATATTAAATTTACTACTCTTTAATCAATCATTTCTAGAAAATGATTCCATAATTATTTAATATAATTAAATTATAGCAAAAAGAAAGACATATGCAAGGTAGGTTAAAAAATTCTTGGGTTGAAAAGAGACTTAATAATTTAGATTAAAATTCCGTGAAAAATATTGAATTAGGAGAAATATGTGATGACATTATATTAAGCAGGTAAAAGTGTTTTATTACTTATTATAAAAGAGTATTAGTAAATTTGTATAAACCGGGAAGAACTTTGGTGAAGTGCATCAGTCAAGATAGTCAGTCAAGATGATGAACAAGGAGCAGAAGAATATGATTAGGCAGAGTTTGAGGCAATTGGCCTCCATGAACGACGAGAGTAACAAACTGAAGTTGAAATGTTACATGGTGATGAAGTATAAGGATCGTGAAGAAGGACTTGAAATGTTGAGAACGGAGGTCCAGGAGAAGAAGAGGAAAATTGAAGAATTGAGAGCACATGTAGTGACTACAATAGAGAATGCAGCGAACGAATTTTGGATTGAAAATTCTGATATTTCCGAAGAACAAATCTCAAATCCAAGCAGTACGGGATCTGATAAAGCTGATATTTTTATCGAATATTACATGGACGATTCTTCGGTCAAGAATATTCATGGAAGATGGATGGAAGAGAGCTTCGTTTTTGTGGATGCGATCCAAGGAATTGGTGACATCAAAGCCCCAGCGAAGAAACCGATCAATTCGAAGAATGTTTTTAAGAGTTTACGCAATTTGTTCCAACGTTTAAAAAAATATTGAATTTTTATAAATAAATTTTATTAAACTTAATTATTATTTCTTTGCATTTATTTACTATATTTCAACTATATTTATTATATATATTATATATTTAAGATTTAATTTTAAATTATAAATTAAGGTTCTACAATTGAGTGAACTTAATAATAGACTTTCGTGTTGTATTTATGTGAATATTTGTAATTTCAATCTGTCACGTTAATGATCACTGTCAGGTTTATATGTCATACCTATAGATAAACTTATGATTGATTATTAAATTGCTATGAGTATGCAAAATTACAAGGCTTTTGTGTTGTTATTCTTGAAATTCTAAGACATGAATGTTCTAATAGAAAGTAGAATATTTTCATACATATTTTAATCAAAATTTATAATTTCATCACGATTTATTTTAAATCAATGTATTCAATTTAAGAGGCAATTTAGTAAAGATATTTCACTGCAGTAGAAAATATATCACTTTATTACGTTATTGACTCTTTATAAGGACTATTAATTAGTATTCATCATTTGGTTAATCTAATGTATAATGAGACATATTTAAAAAGGGTTGAAGTTTCATTATTTAAATTGTTAAATAAATTTATGTTAACTAAACTTGTCTTTATTTCTCTTTATTTTATTATATTGACTTCTTTTTTTAGCGTTGAAGAACTCTCGTATTTTGTATTAATTCACATAAAAAAATCTAAATATAAATTACTTAATTATTAATACATCGTTAGTGACTAACTAATTGATAACAATATACATATATTAAATTAACACGCTCTATTTGAGCGGAAGACAAAGGTAAGGAGATGCAATTAGTTTTAATATCTACCTCCGGTGAGGAACTGGGGAGGTTTAGTTTAGATCAAAGTTAACGAAGTCGAAAGTTTGTCCGTTGTTTCCGACGAGAAAGTTTCATCCACTTTCTGCGCTGCCATTATTAAAAACTTACTAAACACAATTTACACACAATTAAAATAGTTCACTATTTCACGTAAACAGTTTTATTAAATTATTTATTATTTGTACGACTTTATATAAAAAACGACTTAAAAAAACGGTTTTCGAATTTTCATAAAACAAATGGAGAGAAAGGATTTTTCCACCATATTTTCTTTTTATTTTTACAAAATTATATACAAAATTAAAAATTATATCACAATAAAATCTCTAAATAAACAAAATTTAAAAAAATACATAGAATATTACATAAAACTATAACTAAATAGAATTTAATTAACACGAGGGGTCCAAGAAAAGTTCGCTAAGTTGGCATTAATTATTTGTTTCTGAAAAAAAACAAAAGTTGTTTCTCAATTTGTTAAAGCCTAACGATATTTCATGTCAAATTTCAAGAAGATCGGTAAGATTGGATAGGAGAAAATTTAAGATTAGTGATGTAAGGTTGGTAGAAATTTCACCACCAACACAGCAAAAAATTTGTTTCGTCAACTCAAATTTTCCAGGAATGCATCATCCCTTGTGACTATTTCCAAGTGGTTTCAAAGATTTTGGACCGGACATTTTTCGGTGAAGGTTTTCTAAAATCTTTTAGCGATGATACAAATGTAGCCCTGGTGAAGGCAAACATTTGCGAAGATCCAAGAGTGACACAGGAAATGTTAGTTTATGAACTGGGCTTTGACTGCACGAAGAAATCCGCTCGATGGGTTTTTAAATATTGTTCGTGTTCGTTTTACCGAATATTTCTTGGAAAAATTTGAAAATGGAAATTCTAGCACTTCTAGTAAAATCGTAACAGATGATGAATCTTGATCCTATAAGTATGACCTGGAAACAAAGCAGCAGTCCATGGTATGGAGTGCAGAAAGTGCAAAACTCCCCAGTTAAAGCAAGACAACAAAAATCAGCAACAAAAGTGATGATCTCGATTTATTTTACCAGGGTAAAAATGGTAGCAGAAATCTCACTCGAACATGGTCAGAGGGTAACTTCTAAGTAGTACACAGAAACTTGCTTACTAGAAGTTTTCAAAATATTGTCGGTAGAACAAGAAAAAAGGGGAACTTCGCCGTTACTTTTTACATTACAAAGAACGTAAATATTAAAACCTCTTTTTTTAAGCAGCACGAATTCACTTCTTCAGGTTTTTGATGATATTTTATGATTTTTGTATTGTGATTTCTATTCCATCGCGTTTGGCATTTAACAATAATCCTCTCAGACGATTTTGTGTCAAAATGTTTATGTTTATGGCTCAAAAAATAAACAAGTATTGTAAATAATTAGTACATAAAATAATCCGAAAATCATAAATTATTGTTTTTTTTTACTTTTATACAATCAAGTCTATTTTTTTTATATTTATTTAGTACGGTTTCAAATATTGACTGAACCGATTACCCGCAATATGCGAAGCGAAAATTCAGGTTTTTTTTTTATTATAATTTGAACGTTAGCATTACTAGTTTATAGTAAATAAACTGATGTCGGCTATAACGAGAATGAAATTTAATAAATGGATAGATTTATTGAATATGTTTTAATGGCGGTGATTAAGGTTAATTTTTATTTATGGAATCTGGAGGAATTTGCAATGTAGATTTGCTGTGTTGTCTTTATTGATGGTCGTGCGTAGGTTAGAGTGGAATAACGAGTGGATAGTCGAGTGGAAAACATATGTAAATAAAACGGCATTAAAAGATCGCGTGTTCTGAACGATAAATAACGAAAGCATTGCATTTAAATATGCGTATTAAAAGGCCAGTTGATAACTCAATAAATACGATTATAAAGTGTATTTGGTGTTACGTGTACGAGCGAGGATAATTGGCATTGCGGACGGGCCACAGATGAGCCCTCTAAATTAGTGCCCTTTTGTATCATACATGCGTGCGTACGCCATAAATTCATTTTACTGCTTAGGTGTGTTTGCTCCAAATGTCGAGATGAACTCATCAACGAATTTTACGATGCCGAACAGCAAATTGTCTTTATGGATTTTCAGATTCTTCTTTCGGGGGGGCGATAAAAAAAAATGTTTGTACGGAATGCAAATAGTAAATTTGTCGAGGTATTAGCGCGCCCGTGGTAAAGAGCTAATATATTACTTGCGGCTGATGGGTGGAACAAGATTTATTATTTTGAAGTAGTTACGGCCTGTGCACACACATTATTACACCAATTGAACTTGCACCTCGGCTCAAGGAAGGTAGGCCATGACGAGGGCGCCCGTCATCGGACGGACATTTTTTCTTGCCCCCCTCTGACACTCGACCATCATCCATCACTTAACACAATTTACAAACCGACTTGCATCCACCGCAATACCGAACCTCTACACCTACAACTTAAACGATTCTTTATATAAATCACTTATTACAATCATGATCTGTCATAATAGAATAACACAAGTCTTAATCATCTTTACTCAAGATTCTACAACTTATTTACGAACAAGAGTTATACGAATTAAGTTTCTTTACACACGAAATTAATCAAAATACAGATTTACAAATGCCTCGATTAACGAAGCTTAGATATAATTTTTAATATAATTTTTAGTACAAATAAAAATAATTTGCTTTAAAAACTTTTGGATTAAATTACACCATTAAAACCGCAATTGAAAACATTGATAATACTGGGAAAGAAATCAGAAATCATCAATTTAACCAATTTTTCTGAATTACTGATGTTTATCATTCTATATCTAGAAAATAACCCAATGACACAAAAAAAACATAGTTTGTAATAATTTCTTGTGAAAATAACTAAAAAAGTTTCTTCTTAAAAATAGAATTATTGTATACAGTAAAATTTGAATAGGTTCCTCAGACATATATATATTGTCATTCGGAGCGTCGGTCAATATCAAAGGTATTAATTCAAAACTTGACTTAGAAGCAATAAATATAAATTGTAAATCACTGAAACAGGTATAAAGGTTTTATTGCCATGGCAATAGCAAAAAGTGTTTGCAATGTAAAAATTCAAAATATTTTTTCCGTGAAAGTGGAATGCATTCAATAAATTGAATAACGCTTTTATTACCATGGCAATAAAAGGGTATTAGCAAATTTGTATAAAACGGGAAGAATTTTGGTGAAGTGCATCAGTCAAGATAGTGAACTTTGGTGAAGTGCATCAGTCAAGATAGTCAGTCAAGATGATGAACAAGGAACAGAAGGATATGATTAGGCAGAGTTTGAGGCAATTGGCCTCCATGAACGACGAGAGTAACAAACTGAAGTTGAAATGTTACATAGTGATGAAGCACAAGGATCGTGAAGAAGGACTTGAAATGTTGAGAACGGAGGTACAGGAACACAAGAGGAAAGTTGAAGAATTGAGATCACATGTTGTGACTACAATAGAGAATGCAGCGAAGGAATTTGCGATTGAAGATTCTGATATTTCCGAAGAAGAAATCTCAACTCCAAGCAGTACGGGATCCGATAAAGACCATATTTTTAGTGAATATTACATGGACGATTCTTCGGTCAAGAATATTCATATGTGGAAGAAATGTATCAATTTGAAGATTGTTTTTAAGAGTTTACGCAATTTGTTTCAACGCGTAAAAAAATAAAAATAATTATTTCTATTATATTTTATAAATAAATTTGCTTGAACTTAATTATTATTTATTTACTTTTATTTGGTATACAAACTTATATTAACAATTATATTTATAAGACTTTCTGCTCAAAATGTATTATATTTCAGATAAATTTGCTAATATTTAAAATGTTAAATTAAGTTTTCATGAATACAAAACTCAGATATTCATCAATGAAAATAAATAGACTACAGTGGAAGATCGCTTAACGAGTAAAATTAATTGTAAGAAAAATTACTCACTAAATTAACACTTCTGTGTACATATTATGTGTATTTTTGGATATGTTTCACTATACGAGTAAAAATCCGGAAATTTTGGAACAGATTAAACTCTTTAAGCAAGATTTCACTTTTAAAATGTAAGAGAACATTAAAGACATAGGTTTAGAAACGAGTTTAAATAGAATTGATAATATTACTAATTTTAAAACAAATTTACGACTTTCACAACAAATATCATTGAAATCTCTGTTTTAAATATTATTGTTTCAATAAATATTTTCATTAATTCTACAATTAATTCCATAATTGTTTAATATAATTAAATTATAGAAAAAAGAAAGATATATGCAAAATACGTTTAAAAATTCTTGGGTTGAAAAAGACGTAATAATTCGAAATAATCATTTAGAATCTAAATTTTAGATTAAATTTCCGTGAAAAAGGATTTTATTCAATAATAATACAATAAATATGGGTAAAACATTGAATTAGGAGAAATATTTAATGTCATTGTATTGCACAGGTAAAACTGTTTTATTACCTAGGCAATAAAAGAGTATTAGTAAATTTATATAAAACGGGAAGAACTTTGGTGAAGTTCATCAGTAAAGATAGTCAGTCAAGATGATGAACAAGGAGCAGAAGGATATGATTAGGCAGAGTTTGAGGAAATTGGCCTTCATGAACGACGAGAGTAACAAACTGAAGTTGAAATGTTACATGGTTATGAAGCATAAGGATCGCGAAGAAGGACTTGAAATGTTGAAAACGGAGGTCCAGAATAAAAACAGAAAAATTGAAGAATTGAGATCACATGTAGTAACTACAATAGAGAATGCTGCGAAGAAATTTTCGATTGAAAATTCTGGTATTTGCGAACAGGAAATTTCAACTCCAAGCAGTACGGGATCCGAGGAAGACGATATTTTTAGTGAATATTACATGGACGATTCTTCAGTCAAGCATATTCATATGTGGATGGAGGAGAGCTTCGTTTTTGTGGATTCGATCCAAGAAAGTGGTGTCATCGAAGCTCCGACGAAGAAACCGATCAATTTGAAGATTGTTTTTAAGAGTTTACGCAATTTGTTCCAACGTGTAAAAAAATATTGAAATTTTAGAAATAAATTTTCTTAAACTTAATTATTATTTATTTGCATTTATTTAGTATATATTTTACTTCATCATTTATCTTATATTATAACAAATTTCTATTTAACAATTGTTTAGCACAAACAAAACATAGTATTTCGTTTGTTTTGTCAAAGCAACTAATTCTTTTGGGAAAGATTTCTTTTCCTATTTCGGTTTAAGGAAAATATTAACAAATAACTTTTTTTTTTGGTTCCTAATTATGATAATACAAGAAAAAAAAACAATGTTTAGTACAAGTAAAAATGAATATTATTAAAGTTGCGATGTGTTATTGATTGAGTTGAAGAGATTTTTAATAAACTGTGTTGTTTGCTCGATGGGGCTTTTATTAAGTTGTCAGCCCCTCGGATTTGATACATGGGGTGCGGACCGGAGTCCTCCGGTGTGGTCTCACAAAAACCGCAATTTCTCGATTCAGTTCAGTTATTTGCATCCACTCTCCGTGTTTGATGATGCCCGATTAATGGACATCTGCTTGACACAGTCGAGAGTCCAACCAACCCCCATTTTTTTGGAACCGCTGGCAAACGCGTGGCGACGCGTCTTTTGCGCCGTGTCAACAGCCCCCGATAAAAACAAACGACACGAACATCTGGATTTCCCTCAAAAGGGTTTCCTAATCCTAACCGGGCCACATTTGCATCCGTCCATTCAACTAGTTGCGACGATAAATCCCTCTGCTTGTTTACATCTAAATATTGTCGAAACGAATCCCTCTTATTATTTGTACGTTCGTACAAGAACAAACCGTTTAAACGGTTGTCATTTATGCATGCAAAGGTAATTAATTTGGGTAATTAAAAGGAACAAATATATAAAAGTGAAATGCAAAGTTTAAGTAATTGGCCAGAGTGCAATTAATTAAAGTTTTAAAAAGGGGTTGGATGTTGGCCAGGTGAGGATGTAATCATATTTAGGAGTGTTGTCAAGCAATCCTCTTTCTCTCGCAATCCGACATCAAGAGGAACGGTGAAGACGCCACACGGATTAGTAAGGACGACGGTGTTCCGAAAGGCGAGGGCGTTTGCATTTCGCTTTCTAACTCGGATGGTTTCATCACTTTAATTGAATGCTAAGAACACACCCCCGGAATGATGATCGAAGCACGGATCACTGATCAAAGCCGCTCGAACTACCATCCCCTCACAAAACACCACCCCGTAACAGACGGAATAAGCTTCTTACCATTTAATTTCTTACCCATCAATACCAGAAACTGGATGCGCCCTTGTATAAACAAACATTTAATACTATATATTTCAGTCGCACCACAGAAAGTCTTTTATCATTCAATATCGAAAGTATCAAGTATAAAAAGTCCAACTTTATTGTTTTCTTTGTCCTATTTTAGATTACCTTCATTTGTTTTATTATAAATTAAAATTAATTGTACAGTACTATTTGCGACTCTCTAATGGAATTAAAGTACAAAATCCGCACAAACGTACAAACGTACAATGCTATTAACTCCAGTAATTTTGCATACTTTCAATATCTTTCCTAGATAATCATACTTCTTGAAATAAATACTTGCAGTATAAATAAATTATTAGATATAAAGTGATATCATGTGATTTTACAAAAATATTTCATCCACATTTTAATTATCAGAGAATAAATGAGGAAACAACTGAAATGATTAGATTGAAAGTCCTGAATTCTCTTATTGCGATCTCAGTACTAGAATTCCCAGAAAATAATATCATGGTCCGACGGTATTATACTCTTCATGTTAAAATTCGTATATGTTTGAATGTTCGTACGCTACTTCAATTAGCGTACGACAATTTGTGTAAATATTATGTACGAACACTGTAGTTGTATGTTTTCAGCAAATACAAGAAATAGAATAGTACCTAAAAAGTTGTCCGTAAAGCAAAAAGTTGTATAACGAATCAATTATTTTGATATAAACATTTATTCATATTTTCTTTGATCATTTAACGAAACATTTTTTACAGTAAATTAAAGAACGTCGATACAGCAAAATGTTATAAAGGAAAGTATAGGTCTACTATCAATACATGTTTTTAATAAAACTATCATAATATTAATCTAAGGCTTGGAAAGTCTCTGTTGAATTCTGAAAATCCCAGAATTTGATTACAAAGTTTTACATTTGTATTATTGTTGTGTACGTGCGAACAAAGAGTCTTAAATATACTAGAAGTGTGTAATATAACGTATTTAAGTGAATGCGGTGAATATTATGACAATAATCAGTGATGTAGAGTTCAAACAAATTATAAACTAAATTATAAAAACTAACACCTTTAATAAATTGCAACGAACAATGTAACTCGTAATTTGTCAAATCTACTGTAGCTGTAATATTTTTACAATCTTTTCAAAATTGATAAAGTATCTTTCCAATGGTGGTAGCGATTTTGTTGCTGCCGTTGTCCACCTGTCCTGTCCCATTTGTCTGCACGTCCTCTTTGTGCGCGCGTTACGTAAGAGCTGTCTCTTGCAAAATGCTTTCTTTGTTATGTCTTTTGTGCGCGCCCTCGCATAGAGCGCGCGTATTCCCCATTCCTTTGTGCTCTATTTGCAGGAAACTTCTACCTTTGAGTTAAATCCCATTTTGAATTCTCATTTGTCTTTGAGCGAGTGACATGTCATTCGGGAGCGGAACGGAAAAGAAAGAAAAAAAAAACTACCATAACAGTAGACAAGCTGACAACATTATTTAATCATTCCTACATCCACATCAAATTTTCATAGTGAAACTCAAAGTCTATTAAAAAAAAGCAATATGTTACCTTTTGTATCGCTAAAGTTGTAACAAAGTTTAAAAAATGCAAAAGTTAACATCTCTTAAATAATATAAATATATAAATTAATAACACCGCAATTTTAATGGATTTTATGCATTCAAATTAAACTGTCGAGTATAAATATATTTATTTGTAATTATTGTTTTCATTAAATTAATTTCCAACCATAAGTCCATAAATCGTTTCCACGTTCTTTGATTTCCCGATTGTGCCCGTCGCAAAGGGTGCAGAAACATTCAATTCGAACACAAGAATGAGAAGGAAAGGAGAAAAAATAAATAAAAAAGATTCATACAGTAATAATGATGATAACAAAAATTAAAAACTGGAGGCTGTAATCCAGACTGCGGGTAAATTAAGCTCCGGGTGGATTGGGCATTGATAATTCAATATGTAATTACATTTTAAACACTTTTCATTTACATATGCTTCTCTCTGTTTCTCTTTCACTCGCAAGAGAGGGAGACACATACGCGCGCACACACACACTCATAACATATGCCCGGACCGGACGCTCTTTGTTGTTGGTTGTCGGTGCTGTCCGATAAACATGTCGGTAAATTAATTTGTCATTATCCTACAGGAATATCGCCGACTCTCTCTTTCTCTTTTGCACAAACCACATCGTGTGTGTGTCTGTGTATGTCTCTCTTTCTCGCTTCTTTTAGCCCCGAGAAATTCCACGTGATATAATTGCATTGAGAAACAAAAGCAAGCCACGAGGAATAATAATAATGATAACAACAACAACGAGGAAGAAAGAACAAAAAAAAATGATGGTTGAAGAAGATGGTGAAGATGAAGGGGGGGAGAAGGAATACGTGTACGAGAAATCGTAAATATGTGGAGTTCAAAATCGCTGTTGGGCCCGCGGCGACGACTCTCGACGCATGAAGATCCAACCAAAAACTTTACTACACATACACACGAACCTCTAAAACAGATGTACTTAATTACATTGAAGCTACAAATAAAAGGAGAAGAATCGAAACGGTGGTGAAGAGAAGAAGGAAGGAAGAAACGAAATGCACGAGAGATGAGTAAATGAAAGAAAAAAATCAAAAGGGGGAGACAAGGACTTGGTAGAGGAAGAATTGGAAGTGGTGGTTGTGGTGGAGACGCGCTCACTTCTTTTGGTGGAAGACGTGGACGTAATGGCAGTGAGATTCTTTTTTAATAATCCTATGGAACGTGATTAAATCGGATTTCTGCAGATGTTGTTCAAGAAATGCAGCTTTTCAAACCCCAAAGTTTTACAAACTTAATTATTCAACCACATACCTTTTGAATCAGTAATTATTTACAATAAGATTCGAATATAATATTTTATTATTGATCTATTATCAGTTGACATTTGCATTGTTAATTTTATTGCGAATAATCTATATGATTTAATTCTATTTCTATTTCCGTTTTATGTAACATTATATTTGATGTAATGTTATTAAAATTGTTATGTTATATAATGGAAAGTTTGTTACGTCCATAAAAATGCTTCATTATGTTAAATCTACATGCTATACATGTCTCATTACGATCACTATGTGAAATTCCTGTTTCCACTTCAATTTCAATCATCGGACTTCTGACGTACGTCTGACAGACATTTATGTTTATTATAAATGTAAAATTGAAGTAATTAGTTCATATTTGTACTACAAAGTATACAAGATAATGACAAAAGTATGTATTATACTCAATCAACACATTTTGTCTAACTTTTTTTTAGTATACTGTTGAAATATTTCCCATTCTTCAGTATTCTAATTTACTCCATATTTTTCACTGTAAAATGAATGTATGTATCAATTTAATTCTTTAAATTTACTTATGCTACAGTTACTGAAACTATATTAAAAAGTCTCCCTTTCAACTTTCAATTTTAGAACTTTATAAATTACTTGAAAAACTTGAAATATACAGCTCTGATTTTCATTTATTTCAACTTGTCTCCATTTTTTTAATTGATTACCAGGCTTACATTAAAATCCATACTTAATGTAGAATGAAATATATTTGTAACCAATTATAAATCAAATTAGTAAAGTGCTACAAGATATTACTTGTTTACAATACAAATTCAAAATTAAATAAAGTTGTTACTAATTAGAAGACCTTTAGTAATCGATGTTGTAAAAGTAATTCTTAACTCTTTGTAAGTAAATGCTGCACTTAAATAGTTTGTCATTTTTCTTGCAATCTGGATCACATTTATAAGTAATGAACAAAACAAAGTATTGTTCTTTCCAGCATGTATTTCAGTAGAACTTTTAAATGTTTTAATAATAGATTTATTTATGTTTATAGTATATGGACATTTTGTGTTTGATATATTTATGTTATAAGTTATATAATGTTTTTGTAACACTCGAAATTAGCAATTACCTAAGTTGGTTTTCTAGCAAAATAAAAACCAGATGCACATTGATTCTAAGTTTCCATAGTTTCACACTACCTCGTGCTATAAGAAATAGTTCAATACAAAAGTATAGAACTATTTATTTTCTACGGAATAAAAGTACTCAAAACTAAACAAAAATGAAAAAATTAGTAATAAATATAGGATATTTTGAACTGAACTGCTGTAGTGTATGGATTATCCTTGTAACTCAGAGTTTTCACGAGTAACAAGGATATTGTAAAGTACAACGGCAACTGTAAACATTGCAATTAGAATTTGTCAGGTTGACAAAGCAGTGGTGGATTCTTGTAGCGTTCGGCGAAGCCAATTAAAGGCAAACAAATAGGCGTTTCATTTAATAGTGGCGCACGTTTCCGCTCATAAATCTGTCGCCGGTCGGCAGTCTCCAAGCGAAGAAAAGAGCAGAGGCTCTGCCACCACCAACCACCACTGCCGCTTCTTAGACTCCTCGCACTGCTTTCTTTCCGTCCATCCTATGGATAGAGCAGCCAATGGCCTCCTCCTCCTTTCGACTTACCTCGACGGAATGCCACAAATCGGCGAGGCCTTCTTTCTCGCGCTGCGACGCGACATTTCCATACAAGCAAATCATTTGCGGAGAGTGCGTATCGATCGTGAATAGCGAGAGGATAGGGTGGTTAGGGATCGGGACGGGGGATAGGGATAGGATACGACCGCACAAACGTAGCCTCAGGATATTCCAATTAGACTGCGTACAGTTCTCTTTCTCTCCATCTCTCTCTCTCTCTCCCTTCGTTCCTGTGTCTCTATCGTCCTGCCTCTATCTCTCGCATCCACGTTTGCTGCTGCGAGAGGAAGAGGGATAGAGGAAGACGGATGGATGTGGCTGCAGGATAGAGGGAGCGAGATAGAGCGGAGAGGACGACCGCAGCAGAGCTGTATGGGGAAACTGGCGTAGTACATTCTCCACTCCTGATGCTCGCGCGCGCAAATTACATCTACGCACATCCACATTCTGGAACGTGAATTTCCTACCGAAATAAATACAATTTTCTGCTGCGACGTAAAGCATTTATTACAATCCTAGTCTCTCTCTCTTCACCGACGATCCAACCGAATATTCCGCACGTCTACGAATATTTCCAAACCGCAACGGAAACCTCAATTGGATTTCTACTTAATGTTTGAATCAATATTGGATTTCATTCATTTTGAGAAATGTTCTTTCTTAATTATTTAAAACGACTTTAGGAACAACTCTTAACTTATTTATTACTACTTTTACAGTTACAACTATGCTTGTTATTTGACGAAATGTATGATTAGATGTATTAATTTTCAATAGTAATTCTTCAGTTAACGTTACTTCTGATAGCGAAGTTTTTATATATAATTTTAAAAAACTTTTTTTTCTGTTTATGAAAATTCTTATTATTGCATTAGTTTATGAAGAATAAGATTGAAGGTAAAATAATTTCTTATGTGAAAATATATCAACAATTTATCAACGTGTAATTGGATAAGGATAATGTATTTAAACGTTGAAGAATGTGTTTAAACTAAATCGCTTAATGCACATTTAATCCTCTCGCGTTATTACATCGCACTTGATATATATAAAATATAATCAATCTTGAGCGTTAGCATTGAAAGCGAATGATAAATAGACCGTTTTTCGAATGGGGTCTCGAAGCTTGGATGAAGGATGAGGAGTTTTACATGAAGCGCAGCAGAGTCATAATGAAATTAGTTTAAAAAAAAAACCGTTTGGTAAATTGGTAATAATTACGGTTTGGAAAGTAGCCGGAGTCGAGTCGATGATGGTCCTTGATGGACCCACCAGCAGTACCTTTAAGGTAAAAAGGGAGAGGATAGAGAGAGAGGAGGCAGCAGGAAATTAAGTTTGCATATTAAAGATGTAATGGCCAATCATAATTTTCAATTAGATGATTTATACGGAGCAATATAAGCTGAAATGGTACGGCCATTACGGCTATCTATATCGTATTTTACCTGTCTAATATGTAGTTATGTGCCGCGGACTTACCTTATTTATTGCACCTCCATAAATCTCGGGACATATTCCATCCACCACGGCACGTCCGACGCGGTGGAATATTATTGTGCACTCCGCCCTCTTTTCCTTTTATTCCTTTCTTCTCTTTATCCCTCGTTTCCAAAGGTCGGCCCTCTTTCAACAGTCTGCCCTAAATGCTCCTCAAATTATCCTTAATTAATATATTTGTATTCTCTTATTTTGACAGTCCACATTAATGACTGTATTGACTTCATAATAATTGCTAATTTAAAGTTACTAATTATTACTTCTTATTATTATCACAACACAATAGCTTCGATGCTTGAACAAGAAAATAGCATACAAAAATTAAAGTTACGAAAATGTCGATTAAGAGAATTTTAGAAATTTCTTTTTTTTTCAGTGAATAATGAAGACAAAATTAGATAATGTTAACAACCAAAGGTTTAAAAAAGTGTTTGAATTATATCAACTCTTCGTTACTCACGCGGCGTTTCTCAGACGCTAAATACCGCGCGAGTATCGAAGGGTTAAACACTTCTTTTACTGTTAAGCAATCAGTTTTAAATACAATAACTTTGTGTACACAAGAAAAGCACAAAGAATAATAATTTAAAATATGATTTCACTTTGATGTGAGTTTACTGTTTAGTTAATAAAAGTTTTCTTTGTTTGAAACAATAACTTTTCGTTTTCTTTACTCATTCTGACCATAGTATTCTATTACTTCTAAAAACAAAATAAATTCGTTAATCGAGGTATAACTGTGCATTTATATTGGAATTATGAAGAGAAACTGAGATATTAATAATAATTAGTATCATATTTTGATAAAAAAAAAACTAATTCTTCAATTTTTATTACTTTAGTTATTTTTTTTTCTTTAAAACTAAAAAAAATGTGTTGATTTATATTATTTTCTTTACAAATATGAAAATTCTGGTAATTTTTATTAATATTTATTGATCTCAATTTAGGCCAAAAGACATTGGAAGTTAGTTATTATCTTTTATATACAATTGTTTAATTGTGAATAAAAAAAATGTGTATAACAAAGAAATGTATTATATAAAATTAATAAGTTGCGTAACTCGTAGCGCATAATACATTCCTCCTTTCTAGTTTCAATAGTGATCAAATCTACGACAAGGAACAATCATATAAATTAAGTATTTGTTTGTTGTTAATACTACATCATTATATATGATAATATTAGATATTTTTAAAGATGATCGAATCTAGTGGTGTTCACTCTTTTGTAACCGCTTCTGATCAATTTAACGCATTGATATCAATCATGTAAAGTGTATTTGTTGCATACAATAGCTGCAATTACATAGAAAAATTGATTAATCGCATTGCAGAAAATCCGAGGTTAAAACTAGAAGTGAACGAGATGCATAAGGAACGAATGACCGAGTTATTTATAGACAATGACAATCGAGAAAGTGTTGGCTGTCAGAGTGACGGGTCTGACTAATCAATCAATTGAAATTATTAGCCCCCCACTCGACGTTTTCCGTCCATTAGTCATCATCGAAACTGTGTATGCGAGCTAGTTGGTCTTCAGCTTCGGTTTTTCGCAACTTAATAATAGATCCCGATTTAGCCCTTAAGCTAGTGGGATGAGCGTGAGCGGACCTAAACAAACAAATGAGCATACACAGATAGAGATATAGAGATGAATGCAGCGAAGGGCGTGCAAAAAAATAAGAGTGAGAGAGAGAGACGTAGCAACATAAGCCCTTGACGCGTCCGCATGTGTGCCAACCACACATTGCCATCGAACCCTCTTGATGTTTGAACGACAGCCGGAATCTTTTCCAAACAATTGGATCCCATTCAGTCGCATCTTTGCCCATTGATCCTCGAGCCCATTTATTGGACTTGGATATTTGCACACTTCCTACATCCAATTTTTTTTATATTATTATTGCCAAAGAAATGAAGAGAAGACAACTGTTCACTTGCCTACCTCCTTTGAGAAAAGGAGATGAACGAACGAAAGAAAGGATACAAACCGTAAGCAACAAAAAAAAAGTGAAATAAAAGATAGAAACGTAAGGCACGGTGCGGACCCACATCGTATGCGGCATACGCGCGGGGAATATGATAAATCACCGGTAAAAATCGCCGACGGGGGTTTCCTTTTCGGAAATTACTGTTATTTCGTGGCCTGGAAATAGTGGAGATGAACGAAAATAATAATTACTAATAGGGGTTATTATGTGTGTGTGCGGTGGAAGTTTTTCTTTTCGGGAAAAACATTGAAACGGCCAACCGATCGCCAAATGTAAAATCTCTGCTGGATGTGAAATATAAAAAAAGGGGGGAAAATAAGTGGCCGGACCGAAAGGTTAGCACTTTGATTTATGAACGACTGGCTCCAATTCTGCGACGGGATTTATATCTCTTGCATAAATTTCTTGGAACCAGTATCCTCACTCAACTAGAAGGTGTCCTGTCCTGTCTTATATACTATATACACTGCAATCCATGTTTCAATATTTTATTCAATATTTTTTTCAAAAACAATTATGTTTTTTTTAATATTTGCAGAAAACTGAATATTATACAACCTATGCCTGGTTTGTAATACAATATTATGCAATTTTTTCCAAAATCAGGATTATTTTCACCAAAAAAATGAAATTTCAATGTCAGCACATTTCCAAATCTTTGGTTGTTAACATTTTTTCGGCAAGAACTTCTATAATTTCATCTTTATTTTCTTAGTCTTTGTTACTTTGTTTTCCAATCTTCTGCATTCAATAATTTTCTAAAAAAAATCTTGGATGTTATTTTCTTCTTCTAGTACAAAATCTGGCTATATTTTGTGTCATAGTCTAGTTAAACTAAGAGACAGAAGATTAAAAGGAGTTTGGCACAAAATATGGCCAGAATTTATGATTTCTTCACAAGAAATGCGGTTTTAATGATGTAATTTTTTCAAAAATTTCAAACGATTTCTTTTAATTTTTGCAGAAATCTAAATATTTTCAAACGTATCTTGGAATACGAACAAAAACTCCAACAAAGAAGCAACTAGGTACATGTTTAGAAATATTTAGAATAAACATACTATAAACAGAATGAAGATATGTTCCTTCGTAGAGAA
Source organism: Nicrophorus vespilloides (assembly GCF_001412225.1). Lineage (NCBI taxonomy): Eukaryota > Metazoa > Arthropoda > Insecta > Coleoptera > Silphidae > Nicrophorus > Nicrophorus vespilloides. Next base: position 64,251 of record NW_017096027.1, read on the forward strand.
CAGGAAAAACTTCATAATAAAAGTAATACTTTTTCCTAAATATGGACAATTGTCACTAAAACAATATATCTTATCAAAATCTTTGGTTGTTAAGAATAATATCTATAATTTCATCTTGATCTTCTTAGACTTTGTTACTTTTTTAAATCTTGCAATGAAAAAACTTAATCTTCTGAATTCAATAAATTTCTAACGACATATCTTCAACAATTAAAAAAAAATCTTGGATGTTATTTTCTTTTTCAAGTACACATTCTGGCTATATTTTGTGTCATAGTCTAGTTAAACTAAGAGACAGAAGATTAAAAGGAGTTTGGCCCAAAATATGTCCATAATTTATGATTTCTTCTCAAGAAATGCGGTTTTAATGATGTTATTTTTTCAAAAATTTCATACAATTTGTTTTTTAATGTTTGCAGAAAACTAAATATTATCAAATGTATCTCGAAATACGAACGAAAACTCCAACAAAGAAGCAATTAGGTTCCTTCGTAAAGAACATGAAAAACTTAATAGAAGAAAAGTAATACTTTTTCCTAAAACTGGACTATTTTCACTAAAACAATATGTCTTATCAAAATCTTTGGCTGTTAAGAAGAATTTCTATAATTTCATCTTCATCTTCTTAGACTCTGTTACTTTTTTAAATCTTTCAATGAAAAAACTTAATCTTCTGAAATCAATAAATTTCTAGATGTTATTTTCTTCTTCTAGTACAAATTCTGGCTATATTTTGTGCCAAAGCCTAGATAAGCTAAGAGATAAAAGATTAAACGGAGTTTGGCACAAAATATGGCCAGAATTTGTGATCTCTTTCCAAGAAATGCTACAATTTCCTCTCTATCTTCTATTTCAATTAAATTGCTGAATGTTCAACTGCCTGCTTTTGAATAATGGAATCAGAGAAATGTGTTTACTGAAATAAATTGAGGGCTTCGTTATCAAATGTAACGTTAACCGAGGTATGACTGTACTCATTTATGGAAATTAAATATACCTCTTTGAAATGTACATTAAAACTTATAAAATCTATAAAATACTTGTGTAAGTAAGAATTATGTTGTTTAAAAATATTGATAAGTCGTATAAATTTGGATTGAAGATGATTTCAATTGATAGTATTGGCATGCGATGGTTTTAATTATAATGAAACGGAAATTTATTAGGCGTTAGAAAGAATGCGTTTCGGCGGTTCGTTATGAAAGCACGTCGCGAAGAATAAGTTGTAGAAGATCTGAGAGTGTGTAGGATAGGATAGGGTAGAAAGAAGGAGTAGACCGAGCACGACGTCCGTGCTTTGGTTCTCGGGAATCTTAAGAATCGTCTTAACACGTTCGAGAGGCATCTCTGCCGCGCTCCAAAGGGCGGAGTAGCTGGTGCCAGCTGACCCTTGGTGACCCACACGGCACCGGCACGCGCATCTTACACCACGAAATACAAATGGAATGATTACGGCCTTCGGATCTCACTCGGACCTAACTTATAATCAATTGTGACATTGCCCATTTATAAATTACGAAGAAGAAAAATAAAACATCGTTGCATACCGCACGATCCACTCGTCTCCTTTGTTCTTCGTTCACTACTCCAAACAACATGCAATATTTTTCTTCTTCCCAATTCATTCTGACAATAACAACAACAACAACAAGAGTAAAAAACAAATAACAATTACTGCATTGATTTCGATTAAATTGAAAACTGGCGAAACGTGCAAAATCAAGAGGGTGTATTTGCAGTATTCCCACGAACGCGAAACAAAAAAAAAACAGAGAGAGAGCGGGTGGAAACAACAAGAATATTGTTTGGGAGGATGAAAAAAATAAGGGAATTCTTAACAAAACATCGACCTTATTTTCGTTACTCCGTTTTCTCATTTTTTTTTTCTTCATTTCTTTTTGATTTTCATTTTATTTTTTAATGGAGAACGTTAAAGGTATACGTGTTTTTCTTTCCATGCCATTATTTGCGAACGTTCGATCGTAATGAAACAAACATATATAAATACTTTTACAAATATTCGCAAAGGAAGAGTTGAGCTCTTTTTTACTGAACTTTTTAGGGTAGCTTTAATTATATAAAAAAAAAATCCTAACGGAAATTTTATTTTCTTACCTGTTATTATGGTTAGTTTTTGGTAAAGGATTTATAAAAACAATTAAAATGACATAAACTAATTATATCTAGTAAGAAATTTAAAATTTTCAATAAATTTCTACATTTAACAAACAATATTTACAATTTTATCTCTTTCGCTAAAAATATTATTTGATCTTTATTTTAGTATAGTTTAAAAATCATGTTATATAATAAATTTTTCTTCAATTTTCCATACAAAAATTAATTTTCATTAATTTAGATCCAAGCAATCTTTGGGACTGTGCTTTAAACCTGACAGATATAAAAAAAAATAACGAAAAAATCAGTAGAGTATCAGTAGCTTCGATGTGATAGGTAAGTAAATGTAAATTATTATTAATGTATAGATTTAGTTTGATGAGGATTTGTAAATATCACTGGTTCATCAACGTAATTATCGAACATTAAAAAAAATCAATTTTCGTGATCGTGAAGAATAGATTCATTAAAGATGAACAAGCGGAATACACAAGTAATGACGATAATTGTCGGCCTAAAGTGCTACAAAGCGGATCGAATGAAATATAACGTCATTATAATGCATTTCCTTCCAGTTCGTAATTAGTGAAATGGCGTCATCGGTTTAGTCACGGCCACTTAATAACGCCTCCGTAAGTGTTCCCATATTTTATTGTTCCCTTTGTAACCCAAACAACAACAACAACAAGAAAAAAAAACAAACGAAATATGGGGCCACCTAATCAAGGCCCTCTTTCCGTGCTATATGCATATAAATATTATACATTATTCATATATTCCTCGACGTAATTTTTTTTTTCAATCTTCCTCCACCGTCCGACGTTTATATTACGTGTATTTCTTTCTTTTTTTATTTATTTTTTTCTTTCATGAAGGGGGAGAGAAAGAGAGCCTGTAAATTAGTCCGAGTCGATTCCTTATCAATATTCATTGGGGGCGTTCCACATCTGTCTCGTAAAAAAAAGCTGGGGCCCACAGTCAGCGACATAATGCAAGCCAAACTCATATGTTATAACGAACCACACGTAATTTACTCTACCTAGGCTACCCTAATTTAGAAACGGGAATACAAAATTAAACAAAACAAGTAGAGCCTTTCCATCTCACTCTTTCATTCTCGTCAGTTCATCGTTTCATTCCGTTCATTTTTTTCTTTTGGTACGCTTTCAATCCTTTAGGTCAGAAGTCAAATGAGTTATTTCAAAAAAGTGGCGTATCAATTATGGAATTTCATGCAAGCTCGCTGAATGGGAAAAGCAGCCCGTTCATTCCGTCTGCTCTCGTTCTCCCTCTTTCGTTCATTTATTTTTATATTATTTTTTTTTTGTCCTTGTTCCCCACCCACACGCGAAAACTTCGAAATACGCTGATTGCATATTTCATTTCGTTTTTCTCCCCTTCGAAGTTCGCTCGTTTTTTGTTTTCGTTTTCTTTCTTTCCACTTCTCTTTTTCTGCTTGCATTTCTTCGCGCTTTTTTTTTTCAACGCCGGCCAAGGGAAAATTTATTAGGAAACTTCGCAATTATAATTTTAAAGAAATTTTCAAGCGATCCCTCCGCTTTATTCCTCTGTTCTCCCCTGTCAGATTTAATATAAAGAAAATGTGCGGATGGGGGAAAAAGGAGAAAACAGACCTCACGAACTTTATTGTTTTATTTTTGTAGTAGGTTTGCCAATATAATATTTAAACATGATTACTTTATAATTTTTACAATATAAACTTATTTAACTGTTAATTACTACAACACATTCACTGTTTACTGACTGCATACATATCTTTAAGTCAAATGCGTTATTACATCATTAATTGAAGACAATTTATATCACGTTCCAATTAACTTAACACCTCAGCAATTTACAATCTGTTATTTCAAGGAAACGTAACTTGTGCATAGCAACAGATTTTTCGATATTTATCAATTTGATAACAAATAACTTATTTCCATTATAGCAGTAGAATACCAAAATAATATTTATCAATGAATGTCTCTGTCAAATTATATTTGAAATGTGTCAATTTGACAGCAGATAACCTAATACCATAAGCTATGACGCATTTTTTAACTCTATCCATCAGACATGTGTAATATAGAAAATTAATGGCGGGAAAATTTCAAATTCAAATTTATAGCTATGCAAATACTAAGCTTGCATATTACTATTTTCCTAAAAACTATTTATATTTGTTGTTAATTTCTTAATTTCATTTATGTGTAATATTCATGTTCAATTATCTGGATCATTTACAAATTGAGATTTCATAAATCTTGAGTATGTGAGAATGAGTTTAACTTGATTTATATATATTATTGGAAAAGTGTTAGCTTTATGATAACATTTCGATTTCGTATTTCTCCCCGACTTCAAATATATTCATGGAAAATTGCGTACGCAAATAAAAAAAAAAAAAAAGAAGTAAAAACGCGTCGGGGCTGGATTTCTGCAGAGTCGTGTTATTCTATTTCTTTCCACCCTCCACGAAAAGAGAAGAAGAACGGTGCTGCGCGACCCCCAGCGATGCGGAGAGGGTTCCGCTGAATCGTGTAAAAGCACTTCAGATTCCGATCTGATTGAGCATTTGGATAAGGCAATCGAGGGTCGCCCAGACTGAATTTAAAATAGTTCGTACTATATAGTACACACGCTGCATACGGTAGGACAAAAGAGAATTTAAATAAGATGAAGAAGAAGAAGAGAAAAAAAAGGAAGAAGAGAAGATCATCGGTCCATATGAATTTGAAAAATATGCGGTGTGCGCGCGCACGCTTCGATCGAAAGGCGCGATAAGGGGCTGTTTTAAATTTTAAATTATAGACCATCGGAATATTTATGGATTATGGATGCCGTTTACGTTTAGAAAATTATCGATGGAGAGCCCCGTTCTTTGAGTCTTCTCTCCTCTCTGTCTACGGTCTTTCATATTTTCTACTTCTTTTTTTTTTCGTTCCGTTTCTGTTTTCGTTCTTTCTCTTTTTATTATTATTAAATATCGATATGGATGTACGATTAGTGTCCGCTTTGTTTCACATTCCTCGCTTGCAGGTTTTCTCTTCTTCGTCTTTTTTTTTTTTATTGTTGTTGTTGTTGCTGTTGTACTCTTCTCGGTCTTCTCTTCTTCATCATCCTCTGGCCTTCTTTTTGTCCATCCATCGTCCTTTTTCCTCCAACTCCCGATCGGATGAAGATTACGATTTTAGTGGAGACGTGCATTATGTACGTGTGCTCGTTTGTAGTATACATGCTGTATATATATATACATACATATACAGATAGCAGTGTGCATGGATGCATGCATGCATATATTTATATCCATCCCGACCGGTAATTATATAATCAGGCTCACAATGGAGCGAGACTGCGGGCCTCCGTACAATGCAAATCAATAACTCTTGATTTCTCCAAAGATATGGTCTATGTGGGGTACCTGAAGACCTACCTACTAACTTGCTTTAATTATTGTTCGACATACTTACGGATTTATTACCTTCGGTACAAAGAACGAATAACTACAGTAAATAAGAGAATTCACCATTATTTTCTTCGAAGTCGTTCTGCACTATCCAAGTTTAACTTCTACATGCATTCTTCGATAATTTTTACTTTGTTACGCTTGTTCTTCCAATCTTTGAAAACCATGCCAATTAAATGAATTTACTAACATACCCACAATATACATGACATGTATGTCAGTAGTACCAACTATTAGTAACATTTGACAGTTTAGTTTCATTATCCTTCAAACTTGGTTTGCCTCACTTGACAGTTATGACGCATATCTTGATGATGTGGAAGTGTTCATTCAAAGCCTGCATTGAAAAGCCTGTCAAATTTTGACAGTAGTACCAACTCTTAGTAGCATTTGACAGTTCAGTTTCATTAACCTTCAGACTTGGTTTGTGTGACTTGACATTTATAACGCTGTCAATTAATGAATTTACTAACAATATGCGTGAGAAGTATGACAGTAGTACCAACTATTAGTAGTATTTGACAGTTGTCCAATTAAAATATAGTTTGTTTTGATATATTGAAACTTAAATAAGGTGAATTCGGACTGATCGAAAACGATTATTGAAATACACCTGTTTTTTAAACAAATTTAGCAATAACTGAAAACAAAAATTAGAGAATTTATCGAATGGGAAAGAAGTACAAAAACATTATGTAACAACATTATGTATAAACTGTCAAGGTTAATAAGTTTTGTTTTTATTTCGTGTAATTTGTAAAGTTGTAAATGTTTGCTGAGATTGTATGTGCGTTTATGTAAAATGAGGCGAGGTAAATCAATTGTTCAGACTAATTACTCGATTGTGTTGCTTTTTGCGTTTGCACGACATTCGGATTCCTGTTCGAGAATTATCACGGATACAATGAAGCATTTATTTATCGCGCGCGAAAACACGCAACTCGCTTGCAGAAATGCGAAACGCAATCGAAAGTCCTTTCTCTTCGAGCAATCAAAACTTGCCATTAATTTATTTGTATTAAGACATCTTAAGTGTTCAATAAATAATTAATCAGATGTAGCAATAAACAACCGTTTTGTCAAACGATAGATGGCGCTTTAATTGAGTTCAATTTGCAAAATTTGATTAGATTGTGAATGAATGTAATTATTTATAAATTTGTTCAGTATATTCATAAACAAGCATTGATAAAGTGATTTATTATAACAAAAGTAAACAAGATTATCGAATCTCAAAGTTATACACCTATATAAAGTGTACAATAACTATAATATTTTTTAATTTATATTTCAAATAATATTAATAGTCCGACTTTTTTCTCTTTATACAAGTCTGCGGTTTATGTTTTGTATGTTCTTCGATCAGTCCGGTTTCTAAGAGTCCGGGATATTGGCGGAGCTGTTTATCTGCTATATGAAATATTGAGATACCTTAAAAATCAACAATGCCTTGGATAGAGAAACGTCAAAATGAATATGTCATTTAACATGATACTTTGTCAGCAAAGTTTATACAACATATGTGTACTACTTATGAAAATACTTTTACATATAAAAGTAAATCTTGCTTCATCATTTTGGTAAGTAAATAAACTATATATATTATGAAAATTGTAAACTCTAACTTACGGGTGCAAAGAGTAAATTTTCCATTGTATTGTGTTTATCCAATAGATGAAAATTCTGAAATATTGGATCTGAAGTATAATTTTTACATGATATTGAATATGCTGATCTGGAAAGTAAATGAGAGAAATCGCTTTTATCCATTTCCTTAATAGGTTCGTGATTTACCTCGTTTCCTTTAAAGCCGCCAAATCCATATTTGGCACTATACCTAAGGCACGGGTTTTCTTAATTTATTACATACTTTTTCTATCAAATTACATTGTGTGTTTGTGTCGATCCAAAAATGGAAAGATTCCATTAATTCGCATCGCAATAGAAACGAGTATGCCAATTATAATAATAGCGAAACGAGGTTTGTAGAGTTTTAGAGGCTTAGAAACCGCGAATTTGCGGATGATATAATTGAAGCGCGCGCGTATCTATGTTGTTCCAAGTATTCGCAAACCTTAAGTATCGTGGACGAAACCCGTCTATGTATAAAAATAGTCGTGGAATTGCAATTGAGAGAATTACGAAACACGTTAGACGATTATTAAACGAGTAATTAAGGTATTTCGAAGGTCGGCGTTTTTGCATAGCCGTCGTATAATTTAATGATTTCGGACGGTTTAACGTGATCGGTAAATATACAGGGACGTCCACTAATTCGCTATTAATAATAAGTAGATTGAAGTGGAAGTCGAAGGAAATGGTCTACCGAGAATCGTCCGTCCGTCCGTCCGTCCGTCCGTCCGTCCACTCGTCCACCCAACTCTGTGCATGTGCATGTGTGAGCTGCGACCTAACCTCTACATTTAATCATTTCCTAATCAAAAACATGTTTGGGCATTTTATGAAATGACAGTGTTTAAAGATGTGGGGGGCTTCGAAATTTTTGTTGTTTCGCTTTTGGTGGAAAGGTTTTTGTATAACGAGCGCCATTCCCACAGATCCAGATACAATTCCATCAAGACCCCATCATTATGGACACTGATATTATTTGGGACTTCGTTAACACAACACGGGTTATAATTTCGGAGGGGGCCCCGCATTTTTAAATATATTTTTGTATAAAACTCGTCGCCGGTGAAGACGGAGACGAAGGCGGACTGAAATGAAGGATCAACGTGAAGAACGACCGACGTACACTCACAAAAAAAAAATTGTGGACGAGAGGATAAAAGCACTTCATTACACCATCCCGACATAATGTTGATAACTTTTTAATCATCGTAATACGACACTCGCACGAAACGGGAACGAATGAAATCCGCTTCTTTTCTTTTATTCCATCATTTCTTCGCCCTAATGCATTTCCCACCCAACGAAATGTCTTTATACTATAATTCATTCGAATTATTATTTTGTTTTTTTTTTCTTGTTTCTGTTATTTGTGGGTGAGGTTTTGGTTAGAAAGACTAAACAATTAATATTATATAACGCTTTGTGATGTGAAAGGTTTGGCGGAAGACTGAAATCACGGACGGGAGAGTGAAAGAAGGAGAAAAAAAAACGGGGCTATAATTTACTCGATGTGTCTATTAAAATGCAATATTTTAACATTTATGTCGAATAGACGCCCGAAGAACGGAATTAGATTTAGAACGATAATCACAATTTCACACCTGTCTCGTATACTTACATCGTTATTTGGAAACTTTTTTTTTGTTTACATCTTCACTTTTTCACGCATATGGCTTAAAATTATCCTTAAAGCATAGTCCAACGTATATTTTTTGAAAAAGTCTTTAAATTTACAAAATTGTTATGTAAAGCAAAGATATTATTAATTATTACTACAAACTAAAACTAACCAATGAAAAAAAGACAATTATTGATATTATATAATAAAATGTTAAACAAATGGTAAAGAGGCCTTTATTAGTGAAATTTATAGAATACATAGTTTGAACATTCAACTACAAACCAAGGAATAGTTTATAAATCAATATACGAGAATAAAATATAGTTTACTAAATATTATAAACTAAATGTTACCCAATGTTTCTTAATCTTTCTCAATGTTACTTAAACTAAATTACATGATATGTATATTATTTTCATTTCAGTATTTTTATCTATATTTTTTTTAAATTGCATAATTGTTGCGATAGTAAATTACTTAAATAATAGTTACTACTACTTTAATTATTAAAGTAAAATAAAATATAATTCATATAAGTATAAACATGTTTCAGCAAACTGAGCGTAAAGTAAGAGAATAATATTGCTGGAGTCGAAGAATGCATATAAATGGACGTCCAGAATGCAATGCATATGGAGGAACGTCAATCGAAAATAGGTTCTTCAAAATATCATTGCAATTTAAATAAATTATGGTCGGAATTTACACGCGTGCACATCAACGTGTGTGAATGCTTTTCGATCTAAATGTTCCGGCTATTTATATTATAATATAAGCAAGGTGCAATCCTCTAAAAACTTCAACGATACGAAAAGGTGGTGAGAAAACAATGAATTTTTAAAATACAAAATCCCTTAGATTTTGCCAAATGATAGGTATGCAAATTCGAGCACATTTTTTTTTTATTTAAGGCGAAGCTTCGTGAATTGGCCTATTTAGCCAAGAGAAAAACGTGTCTATTCAGCTCTGCGGAGAGTCTATTAAAAGTTGGTTTTGTTGAGCGAGGGAGGTTTCTCTGCACGTTTTTTCGTCTATGTATGATATACTCGTTCGTGTCTCTCTCTCTGTGCTCTCGTTTCTTCATGGAAGCCGCAATTATTGTTAGAGGGGTTGGGGGGCGGATTTCGATGGGGGAATATGACCATAATTTGTCAGGCTCGGCTTTCCGGGTTGTCCGCTTCGGTTATCCTGTAATCAGTCACGTGACTTATTAAAGGACCTCCGACGAGGACGAGGAACGTGCGGTTTCTGTGTGTGTTTGCGCTAGCACACACACACACATACATATATTTTTCTCTTTCTTTTTGTTCTGTCATCGGGCGCGTTATTATTCCTCCGGTTTCCTTTCTTTTACTTTGCGAAATATTGATTCGGACTGGGCCAATGGTGGTGGCGGTTTATCGAGTTAAATATGATCGCCGCTATGTGCGACGCGAGGGGGGTCGTGACGGGGAGGTTTTCGTTCGTCTGCGGAGGCGGCGAGGGCGAGCGGCGGCGGCGGCCCTAAAGGGATTCCCCTCTGATCGCCGGCGGCGGTGTGAGCCCTAACGCGATAATAACAGACTAGGCCCAGCACACAAGTTTATACCGTGGCGGCCACCGCGGCCGCTGTTCCCAACTTCCACACACCATGAATACATTAAAACCTCCTCCCTCTGTCTCTTGCCTGCACACATTTACTCGCTCCAGCGTGCATGCATACCTCCGCTACAACAACTTTCTTTGCATTCCGAATTGTGTTATTAAAATCTTCGAATCCCCTTCTGTTTCGCCTCCTAATGTGCCATTGTTCTAACCAGAAAGTGGATTATTATTATCTCAACAAGAAAAGAAGAAACACGAACAAATCATATTCTTTCAGTCCAACCCAACATTAAATTTTTAATTTAATTTGATACAACCATAATTCATTGTCTATAATGTAGTTACAATATAATCAATTAATAAAAATCATTTTTTTTTTAATGTAAACATATTTTATTTATGTTTTTTGTGTAATTCCCAACATTCAATTGAATAGTTTGTATTTGACAATTAATTATATTTACTACCCTTGGTAACTTTCTCTAATTATCTAATTTAAATATCTGGTACATTTTAGCTTAGATCGTCAGAAACTATTAAGATTTAGTCTGCTTAGTATATTTAGTGTCAATACATTTGAATTCAAATTAAGATTAGATTTTATAAATTATGCAGCATTCACACAATAAGTGCTATGAAAAAATGAATTATTTCAACAACAATATTTCAACAATTAGTGAATTTTCGAAGTAGTTGGTACTTTTTATAAGAATCTAATAGTTAATATAAATAATAAGACTGAGGATGTAAACTAAAAAGGACTGTGTTTCTTGTTTTATTTTTCATGTTTTGTTTATTAAGTTCCATTGAAAATAATCAAGTAGCGTTCGAAAGCGGTCTGCAATTGAAATTCAGTAGTCGGTATTTTCCCGATCGGTGATCAACACAAAAAAAAAATGTATATAACCAGAAGGCAGCGCGAAAATGTTCGTAGTTGGAAATAACAAATAAACGAAATAGGACGAATGCGGCAGAACAACAAACGGGGGACAGTTTGTTGTTGTTGTGTATGCATGCGTGTAGTATGCATGTGAACGGTTGCGGTAGCGGCAGCGGTAACAGCAGCAACGGCAGCATCGGGCTTTCGTAAATATGCATCCTAGCTGTGGATAGTTCGAGTGTGCAATGCAGCGAGATGAAACAATTGCACCTGGGGCTGACGGTGCTCATTTATTATGCGCATCAGATTTGATCTACTCGTGTTCGTGCATACATTATAAAGGAAACGCGGCTGAGAGATGCGATGCCGTTGCCGTAGCCGCAGTGGTAAACGTATACAGTAATACCAACCACATTCGATACTCGGTGGTTGTTGGTTGTCGCTCGGATTGGTTTTGGTTTAGCTTGGTTACCTTGGAAATTGGCGACCAACTCATTTCCACTGATCCCTTATTTACATAAGGTTGCCGTGTCCACTGTGGCTGTGCATATGTTTGTACGTACGTTTGTCGCCGGACAAGTTTGCAGAGGTAGACATTAGCAATTAGTCAGATCATCGCCGGTGATTTACAAATTGACGGAGGTAAAGCTCGGCTTCGGCGTCGACAGAGAGGCGGAAAAGAAGATCGAAACGGGGAAAATAAAAGGCGAACGGAATTGAACATGTCAGGAGGACGTCAATCATCGTTCTCTCTACGGCTTAACTCATTATTATGCCAAAGTAGACCAGGTTACGATACATCTGATCTGCTACACTGCTCACCTCCACTAACCCAAATACAAGCGATGGAAGATTCGCAGTACATTCTCTTTTCACTTAGTATACTAAGATTAATAGGTAGGATGATAACAGTCTCATCCAATACTTATATGGACTCGCCTTAAGTAGATTACAATAAAAATTCTGTAAATACTGTAATGCATAATAATGTTATTGAAAAGTGCGGAAAGACCTACGGTCAAAAGCCCGCTATGTTTTCTGATTTTATTCACAGATAAACTTATGTAATTATTGCAATAATATTTGTTGTTATTAATGGAAATTAGTCCTATATATTTCAGACTTTTTACGTTTACGAATCCATATTTCATTCATCAATTCATTTTGACAGTTGACATTCGACATTTCAGGTGTACCAACTTTTGTCATTTAAACTGGATGGTGACTGTTAATGAATTTAAGTTACTCAAAGCGAATAAATCTTTTACTAAATGAATACAATTAAAGTAACATAAAAAATATATAATGTACACATCTACATACCAAAAGCTGATATCATTATTATATAGTGAAATCCAATTAGAGAATAATTTAGATACGAAAATTCTAACTGAGAAACAAGTTATAATTGCGGCAAACTAATTCCATTCTGGTAAGTAAATCGCGTTTCTGGTATTCGAGAAGATTTCGAAAATTGTAGGAGAAGAAACAATTAGTTAAATTCCTCGATGCGGCGGCCTTAATTTTAATAATAGATCCGTTTGTCTGCACTCGTTTTGTTCTTTTCACCGAAATACAAAAAAAAAAACACAGAATCGTAAAAGTAATGCATGATCTGGCTGGCTTTGTTCGCATGAGAGGGTGGTGGGAAAGTTTCGGGTCTCTTGAATTCAACGTCGGTCGTGTTTTTATTTTCAGCGAGAAAATTGGAATTGGATGATTGGCGATTCCGTCCATCCATCCGTCCATCCAGAGGGTTTGCGTGTCTGCGTTTCGCATCTCCCACACAATTTCCAGACTGGGGAGGACAAGCCGCCGGGGCTACGAAAGGCAAAAAGGGGGACGACGCACACGCAGACCATCGCATACCGCATACCTCGCGTTCCAACCGTTCTGATTGCCGGCCTTCTTTTAATGTCCCGACCTTATGAATACTTCATGAGCCTATTGATATCCACATTACCACACACACACATATTTACCAGTTATTTTTGTTTCATATTGCAGACAAAAATTATTGGAAACAAATCCATGCAATTGATTTACTTAGCTTTTTTTAATAAACATTAATCTATATATATTATATGTACAAGGATAACAAGAAAACTGTGAGAATAACGATTTTGTTAACAAAACACTATATAGTCAGAGCCGACTTATCAATTAGGCATAAGGTTCACAAAGTTTATAGGGACACACGAACATTGGTAAACATATTTAGTTTATCCATAAATAAAATTTTAATCAGAGTTCAACACTACATATTTTGTTCCCTTCGTAGTCTATTTAACTGATTCCTAGGGCCCACGTCAACTTTAATGCGACTCTATATATAATGTATTTTATCTACTTTATTTGTATTTTACTATTCTACTATTGTGTAAATATAATAGTTGGTATACCTGATAAATATTTATGTGACACGTTAATCCGTTTTATTTTAACGTTACGTTGAATTATATCAAATTAGTTGAATTATAAAAAAGTAGATGTCGCCTGAAATTCATTATTCCCGTTCTGTTCGATATGATGGAAGAAAATCGAAGCAAATATTTCCAACTTATACTAATTATACAACTTTATGTTTATTAAACATAATCTATGCTTCAAATGAAAACAGCTGATTTATTTTGACGTTAGATTCAATTTCATTTAAACTAAGTCAAATTAGTTGAATTATTCAACATAGATGTCGCATTAAATAGTCATAAATCAATTAAGTTGGCAATATTTTTATTGTTTTTAATTTGTATTCTACTATTGTGTAAATATAATAGTTGGTATACCTGATAAATATTTATGTGACACGTTAATCCGTTTTATTTTAACGTTACGTTGAATTATGTCAAATTAGTTGAATTATAAAAAAATAGATGTTACCTGAAATTCAAATTATTCTCGTTCTGTTCGATATGATGGAAGAAAATCGAAGCAAATATTTCCAACTTATACTAATTACACAACTTTATGTTTAATAAACATAATCTATGCTTCAAATGAAAACAGCTGTTTTATTTTGACGTTAGATTTAATTTCATTTGAACTATGTCAAATTAGTTGAATTATTCAACATAGATGTCGCATTAAATAGTCATAAATCAATTAAGTTCGCAATATTTTTAATTGTTTTTAAGACGAAAAACTGAATATATATCAATTTTGTTTTCTTATTACTATAATATAAAAACTAAGTTTAGAGTTAATAACAAACATGTTGTAATTATGCATTCATTAATAAATATAGTATTTTCAATTGCTATCGCTTTTTCTTTCATATATGAAAATATGAAATGCGTATTCATGCAAACTGAAATATATGAAAAATATTTTATACCTGAAAAAAACTTGATGAAAATAAATGTATAAACAATAAAATAATCAAATAAATTAGAAACAAAATAATATATTTGGTTTGTTTCTTTGTTTAATGAATTCCACTCTATATTTGTAGGTGGTCATGTATCATAAGATTTAGACGTTTTTTTCAATTTTGTTTACATTTTATTTAAGTGTGTCAAAACAACTGAACCATGACCAACAGAAGGGCGTCTAAAGAAGATATCTATAGACAATCCAGTTTTTATTTTCACAAAGAGAAGTATTTACCAAAGATTATCCGAGTATTTATACTTGTCCGTGAAGGAGAAGCAAAACAAGCTGGTGTATTTACTTTATTTACTTTAAGCAACGTGAGAATCCTGAAACGATGTTTTTTTTCGAATACGATGAGCATGAAATTTGCGCAAAATCTCAAGAAAGCCGTAAATCCAATCCGCAAAGAAACTGCTTCTGCGATCCCTTTTCTTTGGTACGTATATTATGTTAAGTTTGCTTCCCACATTCAGTTCTTAACATGTTTCACCCGCATTTTCGAGTAGAAAAAAAGGAGATAGAATAAAGGTATAAATCAAATATGTGCGTATATATGTGTATATATATAAAAAAAAAAAAAAAGGCACCGTGAAAGGGCGCTCCACATAATTCGTCCTCAAGGCATGAAATCGGCCATTACGTGAAATTTCACGCAATTTCAAGTTGCAATAAATCACTGAAAACATCCCCCCGATTGCCTCTTAAATCATTCCGAAGGTGGTCGAAAGGGACATTACAACGGCCCCGTATAGTGTGCATCTAACCTGTACACTTGAGTGTGCAGGTATTCAATCCAATTACGCTAAACGATTGAGCGCGAAACAGTAAAACTCTTCGATAGTTCTCGCTCTGCCAATCATCTATTAAATGTCGGACGGACGTGTAATTGGCTTATGCTAATGTCCTCTTATGCTCGGTTTCGTTTCCATTGGGGTTTTTCTGCATCGATCTCGCACGTCGGATTTGTAAATTGGACGAGTGTGAGAAAGCGGAGACGGACACCGCACATATGACACATCCGATCTGCAAATAGTGCGCTAATTCATCCCCGCATAATCCTGTTAAGGGAGCACGGAATGAGCAAGTCCTGCGAGGGATTAATGCATATCTCATAGACCAACGGCAAACAGTGCAAGCGTTAAATACATCCCTTCAATAAATATCAATTTTCTTTCGTACCAAATCCCCTTTTCCATCGCAACATCCAACATCACATAAACTTCTGTATAAATGAAAATTTAATACAAACGTCGTTTGTAATGTTTTCTCCTGAAAATTACTTAACGTTTTCCACTTCAAAGAATAAACGAATAAAACGATGTCGGCAAGAGACATAAGAATTATAGATTATAATAAAAATGAATTCAAAGAAAAAATAATTCCGTGAATAAAGGAATGTTGTAAAATATTGAATTAGGTGAAAAATGTAATGATATTATATTAAGAGGTAAAACTGTTTTATTAATTAGGCAATAAAAGAGTATTAGTAAATTTGTATAAAACGGGAAGAACTTTGGTGAAGTGCATCAGTCAAGATAGTCAGTCAAGATGATGAACAAGGAGCAGAAGAATATGATTAGGCAGAGTTTGAGGGAATTGGCCTACATGACCGACGAGAGTAACAAACTGAAGTTGAAATGTTACATTGTGATGAAACACAAGGATCGTGAAGAAGGTCTTGAAATGTTGAGAACGGAGGTACAGGAGAAGAAGAGGAAAATTGAAGAATTGAGAGCACATGTGGTAACAACAAGAGAGAATACAGCGAAGGAATCTTCGATGGAAGATTCTGATATTTCCGAAAAAGAAATCTCAACTACAAACAGTTCGGCGTCCGATGAAAATGATATTTTTAGTGAATATTACATGAACGACTCTTCGATCAAGAATATTCATATGTGGATGGAAGAGAGCTTTGTTTTTGTGGATCAATTTGAAGATTGTTTTTAAGAGTTTACGCAATTTGTTTCAACGCGTAAAAAGATAAAAATAATTATTTGTATTATATTTTATAAATAAATTTGCTTAAACTTAATTATTATTTATTTACTTTTATTTGGTATACAAACCTATATTAACAATTATATTTAAAAGTCTTTCTGCTCAAAATGTATTATATTTCAGATAAATATGCTGATATTTAAAATGTTAAATTAAGTTTGCATGAATACAGAACTCAGATATCTATCAATGAAAATAAATAGAATACAGTGAAATCTCTCTTAAGGAACACCTCGTATAACAAGCATTTTGACGAGCAAAATGAATTGTAAGAAACTCACTTAACGCACCTGCTTCATCATTTTTAAAACTTGTGTTGACAAATTATGTGTATAAACGATTAAAAAATTTGGAACAGATAAAACTCTTTAAGCGAGGTTTCACTATATTTACTTTTAAAATGTAAGAGACGATTAAAAAAGACTTAAGAAAGAAAATAAATTTATCAACATATAAAATTTAATGCAAACCGTAGGTTTAGAAACGATGTTAAATAGAATTGATAATATTACTAATTTTAAAACAAACTTTTATTTTTATGTTTTCTCGTTAAAATGGCTTTTCTACTTCAAAGAACTGACAAATAAAACGCTGCCAACAAGAAATCAAAGAACAGTTTTATTGTAAAGCAAGAAGTAAGATTTAGTGGAAAGAAAAAATGATAACCGTTAAGTCAATTTTCTTTCTTTATAAATTTACCATTTTCACAAGAAATATCACTGAAATCTCTGTTTTAAATATTATAATATTCCTGGAATATTAAATTTACTACTCTTTAATCAATCATTTCTAGAAAATGATTCCATAATTGTTTGATATAATTCAATTATAGAAAAAGAAAGATATATGCAAAATACTTTTAAAATTTCTTGGGCTGAAAAGAGATTTAGATTAAAATTCCGAGGAAATGTAATAAATATAGGTTGTAAAATATTGAATTAGGAATATTGTGAAATATGTGATGACATTATATTAAGCAGGTAAAACTGTTTTATTACTTAAGCAATAAAAGTGCATTACTAGATTTGTATAAAACGGGAAGAACTTTGGTGAAGTGCAACAGTCAAGATAGTCAGTCAAGATGATGAACAAGGAGCAGAAGGATATGATTAGGCAGAGTTTGAGGCAATTGGCCTCGATGAACGACGAGAGTAACAAACTGAAGTTGAAATGTTACATGGTGATGAAGCACAAGAATCGTGAAGAAGGACTTGAAATGTTGAGAACGGAGGTACATGAACACAAGAGAAAAATTGAAGAATTGAGATCACATGTTGTGACTACAATAGAGAATGCAGCGAAGGAATTTGCGATTGAAGATTCTGATATTTCCGAAGAAGAAATCTCAACTCCAAGCAGTACGGGATCCGATGAAGACCATATTTTTAGTGAATATTACATGGACGATTCTTCGGTCAAGAATATTCATATGTGGAAGAAATGTATCAATTTGAAGATTGTTTTTAAGAGTTTACGCAAATTGTTCCAACGCGTAAAAAAATAAAAATATTTATTTGTATTAAATTTAATAAATAAATTTACATAAACTTAATTATTATTTATTGGCATTTATTTAGTGATATATACAAACCTTTCAACTATTTTCATCAATTATCAAGTTTACTTAAGTCTTTCCGCACAAAGTTTCTTATATTTCTGAGACGCTTTGACACAACTTGATAGCTGTCATTTCATGACGCATTAAAAATGTAACCCAAGCCGTAAGTTGAGTAACATTAGCCTATATAATTATTAATACTGCATGAATTTGAAGTAAATTAAGTGAACTTACTACCAGGTTGTAGCTGTGAAGTACACCGAAAACAGCATTCATTATATTGCACAGGGTGTATATTCTTTTTTGGGTTGTTGTTTTTTTTTATCGATTAGACCTAAAAAACAATGAATAATTGCGGTGCATGACATGACAATGGATAAAAACACATGGGGATGCAGATGCGATGGAGCGAGTGATAGTGTGTGTTAGAGAGAGATTGAGAAAGAGGGGGTTTGCGGGAATGAGTTCCAATTACTGTGTACGAATCCACCCTTAACTAACCTAACAATGGGTGGTCTGAACACAATTACAAAATGCGTTGATCATACCTACGCACATTGTGTAAGCGTGCGCGCCGCGCCGCACACTCTACCTCACTGACGGCTCAATTAAACCCACAGAACAAAGGATTCTCTCTATACATATATTTCCATCCATATATAATATAATACACACACCAGAAAATAAAACTTCAAATTAAAATTAATCCTGAATCAAAAATACAAAATTTATTTTAATAATTCATTAGATATAAAAAAGAAATCGTATATCTTAAGTATAATACAAAGCAAATTAATTTTCTAAATGAAAATTGTTTTTTACATTAACCCAGAATAAAAACAAATCCTGACTTTCCAAGTTCGTTAATTAATTAAAGGAAAATAATTAACCTTATTTAATTAATGAAATATATGTACAAATATATTTATAATTTATTACACAACATTTTATTTCTGTCAAATTATTTTTATCTTTGATAGCAATAAATAATAATTTTATTAAATTTGTTATATTTATTTATATAATTGTATAGTTGTTGTAATAAATGTTGTTATTGTTAAACATTTAGTTGCAAATTGATGAACAATAATAACTAAATTTTGAAAAATAACTTGTTGTAGTGACATTTCAAAGTGAAGTTGGTACACATTATATTATAGTGCATCTGTCAAATTATTGTCATCAGAAACTTGACAAACTTTCAGAACTTAACATAATTTTCACTTAACTCTGTGATATTTAATCAGGGGTGAATTTATGCATAAGCCGAATAATAAACCATTTACTTACGTCAACTCTTAGAGCTTTAAAACATTTTACAATTTATTGCATTGCTAAAGTATTATACAATACTAGCGACATCTATTGCCAAGTAGATCAAAACCTTGATTTAAATTAAACATAAAAAAAATCAGACACAAAATTCTGAATTTCAATTTAAATAAAAATCAAAATATAAAAAACAATCCAACAAAAAGAGAAAGACCAATGAGAAATACATTTACTACCATAAACATAAAAAAAAAACATGTTAATTATTATTTGATATATAAATTTATAATAATTCATATTTTCAGATATAATTATGTTATTCACAAAGGCTAAATGTTAAATAAAGTATTCATTTACATAGAGACAATTTATGTTAAAATGGTAAAGATATATGCAACTTCATGTACTCCTATGCTATATACCGACATCTAAAATTGAATAGTTATATTTTTTTATTAACTTTACTAAATATTGAGTATTTATACATTAAAAACAATGTCATTACTTTATTTCTTAATTTTAAGTTTTTTTTTTTTTTTTCGGTAGCTGGCGAAATTGTGCTTGACACAAGCTAAGTGGAGGGAGTGGAGGTTTATAAAAGAAGAAGAAGAATGTTTTGCGCAATTCACGATTGTTCGCCTTTGATTTTTATAAGTTTCTCTTTGTTTTTAAAGCGTAAATCCATTACGGAACGAACAGAACACACGAAGTTTTTACGAAGGTTGTTGGTTCGATTCCCAGAAACCAACCCCGAAAGAGGTAGAAATAGGGCCGAAATTTATATAGATAAATAAATTAATATAAATCTTTTTTTTATTTAAAGTTATTACAATTACCAATTAACTATATTTGTTCCTAATTATTATTGTGTTAGAAATTTAGATTTATAAATATGCAAATTTAATAAATCAAAACAAAATACATATTTCTTTAATTAAACAACAAATTTATTAAATAATTTAAAGTTCCACAGTAATTTTGAGATACTACTAATTAAGAAAGTCATCATATGTTTTGATTATAATTTAAGTAAAGTGTGTTGCCTATAATAATATTATATTTTAAAAATTCCAAGTCATTGTTTTGTAAATTAAATTTCAAATAAGACTGATTGTAATCATTTTAACTATTTCTTAATAATATATAGAAATAAACAATATTTTTATTAATTTTTATATTTTTAAATAATTAGAGTCATTATAAAATATATTTGATTAGTTAATAATTAAGGGTCTATATCGCAAGCCCGACAACCGAAAGACCGTCTATTGAAATCTCGACGTTCGAAATCCCGACTGTATCGAAATCCCGACTATATCAATATCTCGACAACCATATTCCCGACTGTATCAGATTCTCGACAACCATAATCCCGACAAACATAATCCCGACTATATCAAAATCTGGACAACCATAATCCCGACTGTATCAGAATCTCGACAACCATAATCCCGACAAACATAATCCCGACTATATCAAAATCTCAACGGTATCAAAATCCCGACTATATCGAAAATGTTTACAATAACATTTTTAATTTATTTGATTTTGTTGAATTATTCATAATAAACCTTAACATTATGAAATAATCTCAAATACAATTAGATTATTAATTGTTATTATTTATTATTAATAACAATTTAAAAGTCACTACGCTCCGGAATAATTTAAAAATGTTATTGTAGATATTTTTGTTATAGTTCAGATTTTGATACAGTTGGAATTATGGTTGTCGGGATTTCTATACAGTCGGGATTTTGAACGTCGGGATTATGGTTGTCGGGATTATGGATTAATTAATTGATATAATTCATGTAAATAAAGTTGCATATAGTAATGTTAAATTTTACCTAAATCCAATTTAATAAATATTCATGATATAAATGAAAAATTATAAAATCATTGTATTCATTTTTTTTTAATAGAAACTATTTTAATAATTAAAACTGTTCCTTTTATAAATCTAAAGATTTAACATTTAATTGCAGTAATATAATAATAATTATGAAACAATAATAAACATAAAAAAATAAAATTATTTTTATTGTTAATTAAATATTAGTTGTTTTCTTTTAATAAATTGTCATAATATATTTTAATGAAAAACATGTATACAAGTACGGATAAATGTAATGTTATATAATATAACCTTGGAAAGCAAGGAATGTTCCAAAAGGCTGCACGAAATAATCGGTGCAACATAGAGAAACCTATTGACCATCATTAATAATAACAATAAACCTTTAATATAATGATATGAATACAGAGTTTTAATCTAATGCCATTTCGGAAATCTAGGTAGTAAATTGTTTTGATTCATCAAATTCAATGGGTTTTTAACGATCATAAAAATGCTTGGATTTTCCTCATTAAAGTACAAATTACCTGCCCGGGTAATGGTCTTTCTATTAGTTACCAAACCTCATGTATGAGATGTCACTAATGGAAATCTATCTCAAACGTCAATTAGCAACTGTCATATTACTGTCATCAAATGACTTTAATTTAAAAGTATTAGAGAATTTTAAGAGATTTGTTTCTAATTGAAATTCATCACAATTCACAAATTAAAAAATCTAACAAACGTTTACTAAAGCAGCGTTTCTTAACCTTTTAGACGCGCAAACTAACCTATTTGTTTGTAGTTGTATTCAAATGATGACGGTTATCTTTTCGCCATGTCATAGATTGACCAACAAAAGTATTAGAAAATGTGATCAAGACAATTATTTTGTAGTCATTTATTAACATCAAATTAAAAAAATAAAATGCTGATAACAGGTTAATTTTCAGCAGAAATTATTCAGCATTTGTTTTTCTTTTACCGCAGAGTTGTCAACAATAACAAAAAAAAAAAAATGAATCACCAACAATCATCATGCGTTGACGTTGTTGTGTACAATTTAAGTTATTTTTAATCCTGCATTTCCTTTCCACATTACGCATTCTATTATTATAATGATTGTAAGAGTACAATGGCAACTGGGATTTTTCTAGTACGGGGTTTCCATGGCGATAAACTGTATGCGAATGAAGTGATTTACTTTTTCCATTTACTCCCACGCATCAAATATTTACATACAACAAACAAAAACAAAGCAAAATGTATGCAGATAATTAATGTAGTTTACATGGAAACCAGTATTTAAGTGAGGAGTGATTACTGTCACAATTATTACATACATTAAACAGTGAATTTGCATCAATTACATAATTTTTAAGATGCAGAGCATATTTTTCGTGCATGAATACAGACTAAAAAATTTGGCAATTTTTACCTATGGAATGACGCCAAAAGAAGAAGCGACACTTTCAGGAAACTATTAATTACGTCTTATGAATTTCCTGATTTACTAATTGTATATCTTGATAATTGCCTTAATTAGACTATTTTCTAAAATGTAACATTTTTTGTAACTTTGTACATAAAAATTCATATTTAAGACTACAAATAGGTGATGAAAGTTTGGCAACTTTCACCTATATACGTACAATGGAATAACGCCAAAAGTGGAAGCATCACGTTCAGAATTAATTAATTTTCTTTACTCATTCACGGATTTACAAATTCCACATCTTTATAACGTATAGGTCTGTTCTTCAAGTACATGAGTTTATGGAAAAATTAATTCTTCCTTTACAAAGTCTTTAATTTCAAATGCAATTACCAAAATATAATTCCTTTTGGTAACATTTTCTCAAATTTTCCATACATTACCAAGTTGTTTCTAGTTTCTTAATATACATTAAGTTAATAAAATGATTGAATATATTTTCATTTTCATGAATCATATACTATTTCTAGTAGAATTTTAAAGTTAATTTGTAATGTGGGCCAAATCTACATCCTTTAAACCGGTCCTGATCCGGTTATAATTTATATTATAAATAAATGAATGAAATACTAGCAACTTCTTTTAATTCATTTCATATTAATTTATTTTATAAACATTGTTGGGTTAATATTTTGACAGATTTGACAGTTACGTCACTTAAGTTATATTTTGTTTCATAAATGTTTTTAAAATTGTTACGCGATTTAAAGGGACATTTCCATTTGAGGAAGCAAAAATATAATGAAATGAAAGAATTAGTAACAACTTGATTTAATTGATTTAACATTAATTTATTTTATAAACATTTTTAAATTAACATTTTGACATATTTGACAGTTATGTCACTTATGTCATATTTTGTTTAAATGTCAGATTCTTACGTTTATTTATGTCTTTAGAATTGTTAGCGATATAAACGAAGTATTCAATTTGCTAAAGCGAAAATATAATTAAATGTAGTAACAACTTGATTTAATATTAATTTGACAGATTTGACATTTATGACACTTATGACGTATTTAATTGATTTTTTTATATTTTATGTCAGATTTTTACGTTTATATATGTCTTTAAAACTGTTACGTGACACAAACGGACATTGCCATTTGCGGAAGCGAATTCTACCATCCCGTTTTTAGATGCGTTTGCACTTTTTATTCATGCACGATTCCAGTGATTCATTCGAACGCTCGATTTAAATACACATTTATATGACCGACGTGAAATGCAGTTATATATTGATAGGAGCCCATAAAAGGACCCAAAATTGCACTTCCAATTCAACATTATTTCTTATATACACATTTGGATGAGTAAAATGTACTTGATTAACAATAATCTGAAGGAAAATTTCAGAATTACATAATTGGATTTGTAGCAAACATGTACTAAATTACTAAATAAACTTGGTGGAATTTGATTCATACCAGAATCATCGTGACTGTTAAGAGTTTTTTTTGTAGAAAAGATAATTAGAGCTGTCTCACTAATTATACTAATAATGTTTAATAAAATCACTTGCAAATAAATCTCTGTTATGTAATTACACTTTTTTAAGTATTAACAATATTTTTATTAAAATCATGCAATCTTTTCGTAGGAATGATAAGAAACTAATCTGAATAAATAGATGAGGTTATTTCAGAACCTAAATTCGATGTTATTTCGACTTAAGTTATTGATTATCAATGTTTCAAATTTGTATTTACGCTTGACAATAATATTACGAATATGATAGATGCGAAAGGAAGATTCTCACAGCTAATCTCAATTCTCACACACCAGCAGTTTTTCTTCTTCATAACATAGCATTAAGTCTCAAGAAAGGAAACATAATTTAATCTATTGAATGTGCAAAAATATAACCGTTATTTTTTTGTAAACGTAAAGATCTACACTATTTAATATTGGAAAGCAATATGTTGGCATATGATGTCGAGGTCCGACGACGAAATGTACGTTCATATGAACTTTGTGTACATTGATGTGAATTTTGTGTACGTTTGTGCGAACTTAAGATATACTTTTACCGTGAAATAGAAAATGCTTACTTTTATATAATTACTGTCTAATTAACGGAGTGCAAATCTTGGTAGTAATGAAATATTAGGTAAAAAATTGACATATATTGTACCATCGAATTGTATATCGAATTTGCTGTCCGATTAACGTACATTCGTTTAACGTACTGCAATTTGTACGCACTATGTACTTTAACTGAATGCTTACTACTATATACATTATTTATTCAAGTATAAGACATTGAAAAATTTGAAGTCTAAAAATGAATGCATGTAGATTTGTTGTACCCAAAATTAAGATGCGTTTTATACATGGAAACGTCTTATACTTGGGGAAATACGGTATGTAGTAAATTTAATTCAAGCAATATAGGTCAGATAATCATGAAAAAAAAGATATATAAGTCGTATATACTTCCGAAAGTTAAACAAGTTATCAATACGCGAAAATCTCGTTCAATATTTATTTACCCTCATTGATCTATTCCCATGAAATTTGCGTACGTGCGAAGCATCTTGGGTTATACCGCAGACCAAAAACCGAAACGCATTATTAATAGCCGACGATCCGAATGGAATAGCTAAAGCAGACAACATTTTACGTACGTTCTATCACGTAATGCGAAGACTTCCACTTTCAATTGAATCCGCGTCCAAATGAAATCCCCGCCGCCGCCCGATTCTAGGTCAGTTTCGTAAACGGTCAAGGACGAGACAACGTTTCCATTCTTGTCTCTCTCTCACCAATGTTTCTTTTTTCCTCATCACACTTTCGGCCGCACACTTTCATTTACGTAATAACATTATAAAACATGCATCGGATCCTTTTATCTCCCGTTTCCTACTCGTATATGTGGGCCATACATTTTCGTCGTAGACTCTCTCATGCATTTTTCAATTGCTACAATTCATTCACTCGTAACGCAATTAGGATAATAAATAGGATTTTCGGTATTTCCATTTATCGTTATCAAGAATTGTTGTTGTTTATAAAATTTATATGGAAATACATAAAATACTTAGAACATTTGTTAACACAACAATATTATTCAATAAAACGTAAACAATTCACTAATAAACGTTATTCTTTTTTAGTATACATCAAACATTTTATATTTACATACAATTATTTTAATTTACGTAACAATTTAAATGAATCTGCTATAATTTCGAAATTATCGCAATTACTTCATAATTTTTATCTATTTTGTTATAATTACAATAACAATTAATATTATTCATCATTTATTTGCATTAAATATTAGATATTATTGTAGTCTAAAACTTAAATTTTACTTTAATTTATAAAACAAATTATAGATCAACCTTGGTTAATATTACCTCTGATAACGAAGCTTTAATATAACGAAAACCGGAACTGGACGTTTGTTAAAAAGATTGATAATTCTTGGAAAAGAAGTCAAACTTCATTTACGAAAATTATGATGAGATGTTGTAATAGAAGACTTAAAATTAACATTATTTCCAATTAATTACACCCCAAATAGAATGAAAAATCAGAAAGTTATTATCCATTAAAAAGTGTATACATTCTTTTGGGAATAGCAATAGAAAATTACTTTTTTTTATATAATACTAGCCTCATTTTCAACAAGCAATTTATTACAATACAAAGACACATAATAATAAGATTTAATTCTGACTAACTATAATGGAAATAAACAATATTGCAGATTGATGCAACGACCAAACTACTCTGATAAAATATATACAAATAATAAACAAAGTACATCAGATTACTTGAGAAACGAGTAGGAAGATTGTGCGGTTGGAATCGTTTAAGTCTACGTAGATTTCCGTCTGTGTTGCTCAACTCTACAGCAAGTTGATACTCTTCTTCAACGAAGGCGATACCAGTGGACTGGAGGATAGAGATATTGGTGATGAACCAAGGAGAATTGGTCAATTGCCTCAACGTTGTTGACTGAAATCTCTGGATGATGTCTATGCTGGGGTTGCACGCGGATCCCAAAAGTTGTGAAGGTCCAAATCGGTTTGATTTATACACTAAGAGTTTATTTTCAGTTGAGACGCACGAATATCTGCCCAGAGCCAATGCAATTTTTGAACCGTCAGTCCGAGCTGTTTCCTTTTGGTTTTGCATTCCCAGGTATTTGGCTTCATCTACTTGAGTTAGAATGCAGCCATTTAGGGTAACCAGGGGGCAGGTTTGATGACGCATAGTGAATGTTACATGGGCAGACTTGGTTTCGTTAGCCTTAATTCTCTACCTCTTCAGACAGTCGTTAATGTTATTTAGGCTGCCGTGAAGTATCGAACTTTATCATTACGCATTCAAAGAATAAATATAGTGGAAATTCTTGATTTATATTTGCGTACAGCAAGTAAAACCTCGCACAGTACGGGTAATCCATTTCGCACTGTTTGACACCGTATTAATGGATGAATTTAAAACCGCATAAAAATAAACAGTGAGGAAAAACGATAATTTATGTTGAATAAAAATGTGCACTGTTTTGATTAGAATAGAAAATCAGCACTGATCGGAGTAGTGGTGTAATAAATTGCTTTGAATTTGGAAAATATTAATAAAAAATTAGTAGAAGAAATCATAAATGAACTATTGAATATTGATTCTATTGAATTTATTATTTAATTACTGATAAAATTGATTAGAACGATAATATTGTAATTTACGTTCAATGTTTGCAATGTATAAATAGAATATAATTTAAAACAAAAAAAAAAATAAATGTAATTATAAATGCAAAATATTTGTATGCGTTTGATAATATTTGGTCTACACATTTAATTTTTATCTACAATGTTTATATCTCCAGTTTAAACTCTAACTATTATATTATAATTTATTATCAAATAGTTTTTTTTTTCATAATTTATTTGATTCAATAATCACGGATAATTAATGGATTCATTTCATTCACGTAGTAATAGTAATTTTAACACTAAAATTTCTTCATATAAATTATTGTCTTAAGTCCATTTTTTTTCATCAATTTCGTATTTATAAATAAAACCAATTTAATAGAAATATTTCTAAATGTTCGAAGGATAAATAAAGTTCAAAAACTTCGGAATTTTTGAATAAATCTTATTAAGTTTCTTGTTAGAAAACGTCAATGACAAAGTGCGCTTTTTTCCATTTATAAGGTGAAAGGTCGATGAATTCATTGGAAATAACCGATGAAGCAAAGAAACGTACTAATTACAATGTCACATGTATTCACTCAGTGAGGTTTAGAAATTTCAAAAATAAGAAAAATTTAATTTAATTCTAATGATCGATTCTTGTTTTCTTTATGGAATCAAGTCAATTTTTATGCAGTCCTCGATTATTTCGGTTTCAAACAGTACGGTATATTATCAGAATGTATTAACTGAGATTTCTGAGAATTATTTTTACTACTTCATTTAAATAAAATTGGAAAATGTATTTCTTGAATAAAAGAATATTTTCTTCAACTTTAGATTAAGAAATTCCCTGTATTAATGCTAATAAATTAACAAGAATTTATCGTTGACAATAAAAGAGGAATTTGAATAATTCCCAGTGTACATAGAAAACGACTGGTTCAAAGTATGCAAGTCCAGTGAAGATGATGACGACTCGCTAATTGAAAGGATGAGCAGCAATACGCAACGAACGGTATATTTTAAGCGTACGTCACGAACGTAAATTATATTAATATCACATCCTATACTATATCCTTTTTCGGCTACAATTTCTCAATGTCGTTTATAAAGTTCGAAATAAAACATTAATTGGATCCCAAGGAAGTATAGCTTAGAGAACTGAGGGATTTCCACATCTCGAAAACCCGTTGCGGCTGGATATTATCTAAACCAATTCTGCATACAAACTAATCTCTTTAAAGGTTTTTCTTTATTTGCTTAATCACTGAGAGTTGGATGCATTTATTTTCGGTATTCCCCGAGTTGTGGTGCGTAGAAACAAACAACCTCGTGTGCATTTTGAAAAAATTTGGATTAATTTTAGCAATTTTAAGATAAAAAAAAAATATCATTTGTAGTTTATATAAACATAACTAAAAAAAAATAAAGCATACAAAATATGCTTAATATCGAAATGCGGAATACTGAAATATCAATACTTATTGGCTATTTCCAAGTGGTTTCAAAGATTTCAGACCGGACATTTTCTGTGGAGAATGAACCTTGTGAAGGTTGCCCGAAATTTTCGACCGATGATATAAATGGTGAAGACAAACATTGATGAAGATTCAAGAATAACATAGGAAATGTTAAAACATAACTTTGGCTGCACGAAGAAATAAGCTCGATGGGTTCCACAATTTTCAAATGTTAGTTTTGCCAAATAATTCGTAGAAAATTTTGAAAATGGAGATTTTAGCACTTTTAGTAAAATCATAACAGGTGATGAATCTTGATTCTATAAGTTTGACCTGGAAACCGAGCAAAAGTCCATGGTATGAAGCGCAGAAGGTGCAGTTAAAGCAAGACAAGAAAAATCAGCAACAAAAGTGATGATGTTGATTTACTTTACTAGGATAAAAGTGGTAGCTGCTATCTTACTCTAATCTGGTCAGAGGCTAACAGCTAAGTAGTACACAGAAACACGATTTTGAAGAGTCTTGAAAGTTGACTATACTGACTTAAGAAATGAAATAAATGAAAATTTTGTATTATTCAAAAATATACAAAAATCAAATTGTCTTTATATGATAGTAAGGTGAGTAAACACTATTTGGTATTAGGCAAGTAACGTACATACGTCAACTTATTAAATTACATTTACAACTTTATTTGTCTACCCAATAAGATATGATTGGCAGTCATCGAATCCAATGACATCAATATCATGTTTGGTAAGTAACAATCTATAATAAATTTAAACTTGATTACTTCCCGCTAAAAACCTGTTACGATACTTATGTTCTTTATTTATTTGCTTAATTGCACAGTTAGATGTATTTTTTAACGGATTCCCAAAGTTGCGCTCACAAATAATCAACTTCATGTCTAATTTCATCAATCTTAAAATAAAATGATATCTTTTACAAATCAACAAAAAATATTAATACTAATATATTACATTAATTTTTATATTTTAATTAATTTTTATATTTCCATTAGAAAATATAGAAAAATCATGTATCAATTAGTACACACTATTAGTATTAATCACGTAGTTTTTCACGAATATAAGAGAAGTCAAATTGTCTATTTGAAATATGAATACATTTAAATTTGATTATTTTCCGCCAAAAACTTCTTACTATTATACGTATATATTATACATACATGCATTAATATTAAGTAGATTCTACACATTATTTCAGAAGTTAGGAGTATTTCACCAGTTTCTCGCTTTGACACAAGATGTCAGCTTTAGATGTCAATTTTAAGCGGTGAAACATTCGTTGAGAAACGCTGATATAATCCTATAATAATAAATACTTGAATAATAAATGATTGAAAACATAATTTTTCCATATATCAATTTAATATATATATATATGCAACAAATAAACGTTTGTAATAACATGTGTACGTTTGAAATTCCACGTCTGTAAATCATCTCGCCTTTGCTCGTTATTGAAGCCCATTGTATCGAACAATGTCAATTGAATGTTACGAAAGCGATCGTAGAAGAATTATCGATTAGAGCCTCTTGTGTTCGCTGCGATTTATCGCGAAACGCCACGTCAATGGGAAAGAAGAAAGCCCGAGAATTCTCAGTTCTCAGTTCCATTAACGCATATCGTCTAATTGCATTTCTACATACATCAAATCGCATACGAGAGTCAATAAAAATAATAACAGAAACGTACGGATAGCTGGAGAAATGCGATACGGCTTGCAAATGATACATACATGCGAGTATATTATTATTTTTTTCTAACAGACGTAAACAAACATCTGCATGTGTATTGTGGATGACGCAGAAAGGCCACGGGATTCCCTTGAAAATGCATGTTTTAGTATAAAAAGAGAATCGCTCGTAAATATGGTAATATTATTACTTAAGTTTTTGTTATATAATTTGTATCTTGTATAATCAACTGATGTATATCATATAAGACTAATCTAATCTGTAATATGCATATAATAATACCTCGATTAACGTTACATCCAACAACGAAACCTAGATTTAACGAACTTTGCAATTTCAAACCCCATTTAACATAAAGAAATATTCAATGCGCCACACAATTATCCATTAAAATATGATCAGAACTTGTGCTACAATTAGGAAATAACTTCCCAAAAACTGGCTCAATTACTACCTATTGAAAATGCCGAAAAAATTACTGAATGTAGAAGATGATGATTTTTCAATTGAAGACTTTGAAAGACCTAAGATCAACGATTAAAACATATTTATATATTTCTAATTAACAGAACTAGTTACTAATTACAGAATACACCAATGTTTAAAATTACATTACGTCAGATTACGTTAAACAAGTAATTATAGTTTAACAAAACAAATAGAAGTTCAATGAACTGACGAGAGTAATCTAAATTTAGTTACTTTTAGTTGTTTAATATTACATTTATTATAATCAAAATAAACTAACGAAATATAATATAAATTTTGTGCATTTTGATTTACATAACAAAAGCAAATATGTTTTAATAAATGCTATTATCTTAGAATGTTACAATGTTAACGAAAACCCATTGTTTAATAATATTTTCCTTGTATTATGCACCAGTTTCTACTAGATTATATTTTGTTGTAAAACACATGTTGGAAATATTTTAGAAGCAATTTTTGAGATAATTTTGCATTTCACTTACAATGCAGTTCATCTTTAAATTATATAACAGTCTGACTGAACTCATTACCCCCGCATTATGCGAGGTATTGCTGTACTGTGAAGAAATAGTTTAAGAGCCGTGTTAAACGAGAGTTGTCATAATTTCTGACAGTGTTATTCGAGTAGTACTTTAACTTACTAAACTGATAGACTTTCAATCCTTTAGTGAAAGTTGCATTTTGACCCCAAACCAAAGTTCAATAAATTTGCAATGAAACAACAATAAAAACGAATAATTGCTTCATAATTTGTAAATGTTGTCAACTTAGACAACTTTCTGATGTACATGCAAAATTTTCAAAGTTTGACAATTTTCAGGAAGAAAAAAAAAACATAATTAAATAAAATTACAATGAAATTGAATAGATTAAATTTGATACAATTATACAAGTTTTATTGCTTGGAATTAATAAACAATTTTTATTAACATGATGACAAAAATTGATTTAATTATGTAATATAAAACAAGATTCTAATTTATAATACATAAATTATTGGTACATAGTTATTATCGATTTCAACACATGTTATATTAAATATTCAATGCAAAACTTAATTCAAGAAGAAGAAAAAAACAAATGTAATCGATTAGAGCAGAATTTTTATAGCGTCTTTGAGAAAACAGATTAGTTTCAAGGCCCTCTTTTCCCTAGAAAAAGAGATGTAAGAAAAAAAAGAAACTGAGGTCATTTCGAATTACTTATTTTATAGATTAAGAAACTTCTATCATTTGAAGAGTTTCTTTTTGTTTATATACTTAATTAAGTTATTAAAATTCAATTGTGATTGAAAATTGTCTGTTTGTTGTAAGTTGAAATTGCTGTAATGCTTATAATAATCGGTTCCTCTAATATACCGGACTGTTTGAAACCGAGGAACAAAAGAAGATTGTGTAATAATTTTCTAGAATTTGTTTTTAATTTCCTCAATTAAAATTGAGTTTATTTTGTCCATTTTGATATCGTACTATAGTAAATCGGCAATGTTCGAAACCGCACTATGCGAGATATTGCTTCATTGTCTTAGATTGAAATTACATGCGATGTCATCATGAGGAATGCAAAGGTATTTTTACTAGAAAGTAGCTCAAACGAATGTTTATTATTTAAACAGGTGACACTATTTTTATTTTGCATACTCTGCAATGTAGAAATGCATCTATCTTTCTCACTGCAAACATTTTTTTCGTTTAATCATCGCTAGGATTTTACAAAAATATTATTGTACGTTATGATACATAAAGAGCGAGCGCGCACGGTTTGCGTAACGAGAAATCCAATGATGAAATGCAATGCTTTCCACGTCGGAATGTCCTGAATAAAACGCAAGAGTGGCCGGAATTCATCGGCCAACTGCAGCAGGTATACAAGAAATAATACGAGAAGGTTGGGAATTCCCGTGGTCTGTGGTTCTTCTACTTCGTTAGTCCATTGACGTCGGAGGTATCTACTTTGGATTTTACCGAAGAGTTGTGCAATTGCGTGTAGAAATTCAATAACCCGACTGCTCTTTTTTAAATTTGTTTTTACTCTACTGTTATTTTTGATGCCAAAACCGGATCCGCGTTTTTATTCGATATTTGAATATTGTTGATTGCATAAATAATTGCAATTAGCATTTCGCTTTGATGTATATTTGCAACTTCGTGAAACCTTGTACATTCAACGTGTTTCGCAAACTGCTATTATTAGGACTTTAAACAAGTCACTAATTACATGATTTGATCAGCAAATATTTGCGCAGCGCATAGTTTCATAAATACTATCGCTCGTTCCACTTTGCCCCCTGCGTACGATTCAATTTAGTTTCATTTAATTATAAAAAAAAATTGATTTAATTACAGACATTTTTACAAAACCTTTTTTTTTCAACAGCAACCAATTTATAATAAATATAAGTTTGTTTATATTTCATTGATTACAATTAAAATAATAAAAGTAAATTAGATAATTAGTAAATTTAATAATAAGTGATTATCAGGCTTCGTAAATATTTGAAATATCTATGGAAAGTAAAGTGCGGGAATCCACGTGTGCTGGGAGAAAAAAAAGTTGTACAATGTATAAATGAATTGCATCATTTCGCCGCCTGTCGCTATTGATTTAGCCCAGAAAATGATAAAGGTGGGCATATGGACAATATATGTAGTACGTACGTTTATTTATCCATAGTATCCGTATTCAATTGATATTGTTTGTCTCTTCCGATAGTCGGATGACAACAGTAATTATCGTCTGATGCAATATCCCAGCTATTTCGCAGCGCATCACAATTAGAATCGCGCCATCATTATGAACGCAAGGTGATTCACGTTGATTGCAACTCGGATTTCAGATCTCGATCAACATATTTTCAAGATGTACTGACGCATTCCATCTATATCAAGATTGTATCAGTGTTATGCGAGAGAGATGTAATGTTTTGATAAATCTCTACACACTATTTATTACATCACCAAAATACAAATAATTATAAGCCCATTATTTTTAAATACATATAGAATAACGCGGTATTTTAGTTATAAGGAGTCTCAAATTACACGGTCAAAAATTGAGACTATCCTCGTATAACACGGTTTCTTAATGTATAATAATACTTCGCTTAGTGCGAGTAATGTTCAGATAATATCCCGGACTGTTTGAAAGCGAATTAATCGAGGAAGTAAATACAAAATAAGCAATAGTACAATTTGGGAAATGCTGATTTTTTGTTGCTATTAGCAATTGGGATAATAACCATAGCAACAAATACTCGACTTTAGTAAACTACCATAAAGTAACTGTACAAAATTTTGTAGTTATAAATTTGAAGACAGTCAGAATATTCAAAACAAAAAGTATTATTTATACAAATTCTTGTATTGTGTTAACGTTAAATACATTTTCAAAATATGCATTATTTAAAGTTGATAAATGTTTATTTTTATCATCTAACTAATTGCATAATTATATGTATAATTCATTTTTTTCTTCATAAAAGTTTACTTAAATGATCTTTTTTTACATTATACAATCAAGTCTCGTTTTGCGAACGAATTTATTTATTTTGTTAGTTCGGTTTCAAACTGCCCTATACCGCACTATACGAGGAATTGCTGTATATTCTAAAAATACTGAATACAATAATGTTATTATGTTTTAAAAGTAACGACTATCACAAGTTTGTTAACGGAAAACAAGTCTCGCTCTATTTACCTCATATTATCTATGTAGTCTGTAATAGATAATTCCGTCTGGTTTAATCAATTTAAAACAAGTTACAAGTAATCATCCTCTAAACAGTTACAGTATCCATAACAATAATAAAGGTAACCCTAGCAACCTTAAAATGACGTATTTAAAAACAAATATACATTCTTATTACCTGTTCCATATACAAATCCATTAATTTTGTTAATTCTTTAAATAAGCAATTGCATTATCATTCATTGTTTATCATCTTCAACTTAATATGTTTACAATCTATACGTTAATAATTATTACACAATTGTCGTTGCACTTGGGTCATTATCCTAAATGTATCTTTCGAGTAAACATAAACATAAATCGAAACGTGCACTTAAATTATGGTATATCAATTGCTTCCTAAAGTGAAGAATTTGAATACTTCCAGTTGCATTTACATATTGAATATTTCGATGGAAATGGGAGGGCGTTCGAATGGATACGGACTTTCCGAGAAGAAGGACCCGTCCGAGCGAAGAACTTGTATTTCCCATCCGGTCCACGACTTACTCGCATACCTTCTCATCCGACTCACCGCATTGGTATGCACGGAACGCGAACGAGACGGCGTCTGCTCATAGTAGTACAATACTTCTTTTTTAGTTTCATTCTATAATCCTCTCGCCCACTCCGCTCTCAACTTCCATTCAACAGAACCGCTGCTTATTACCTACATATTAATTACACAGCAGATGCAGGAATTCAAACAATGAATGGCAGGTGCTCGTGTGAACGTGACAACATTTTTTTTTTTGCAGGATATGGATTTTACTTTCTTCCTTTTATGATCTCTTTAACTCTGTTTATTCACAGAAAACAATATTATTTAAATACAATGAAACCTTTGATATCTGTTTCGACATATTTTCGACAGAAACTTCTTCAATTTAGACTTAATTTTCTTTGCTTTTGTTGGTTTTCTCAATCTTAATAACTTCATTTCTAATTTCTTGAACGTTATTTTATTCTTCTTGTATAACTTCTAGTCATATTTTGCGTCAAAATTCATTAAAAACATATTTTAGCGACTTTTTGTGCAATAACTCTTATGCATTTCTAATGGTGCAGTTTTTCCCAATAGTTTTAACTATCATATTCAATTAAATTTATGATTACTTAACGTAGATAAATGATATTATTATTCCAAATCAAATGGTTGAATCAGTTGAATCTTATCGAAACTTCGCAATTAGTATGACTGTAGTAACAATAAAATCAATAAATTTTAGATGAATTCCCAAATTAAATATTTCACTTTAATTTAAATCTAAAATAGTCGTAACATTTACTCACATTTTGTTCTAGTGATCTTCGAAAAACTCTGACCTATTTATCTTCGATTTTTTCCCCAAAATTCGTATTCGTAATACAAATCGAAAACATTTTCAATGAACTGTAAAAAAAAAATGGATAATGACTAAATTTCACGAAATAATGTGATTCTTTTATTTACAAAACCACTGCCAGAGGAGCGAAATGTCATTTCTATTGGCAAGGCGTTTCAGAGAGAAGAAAAAAACAAACTTGATATAATATATTAAAAATAATTATACCTGGATCTCAATGAGTAAGATTGGATTTATTTTAAGAAAATTAGTGTATTTATAGATTAGATATGAGTAACAGGGGGCAATAAAATATTGCCATTGTAATGCTTTTTCCAATAAATCAACAGATTCTTGTCGAGATGCCAACTACCACTGTTTGGAAACTAACTGGATAAATTTAGCGTTTAGCGTCTAAAAATGATGAAAAATTTTTATTTTAAAAAAAAGTCTATACAAACGTCTATTAATAGAAAATATTACCAATGAGCGTGATTTACGTTCCTGAAAAAAAATATTTTGTTTCTTGAATATTTTAGTAATAGTAAATTGAAACAAATTAAGTGCAATTAATTATGTAGACAAGAGGTATATAATTTGTAGCATGAAATGTAAACCAGTATTTCTAAACGTATTTTGAAATTGTCTTGTTATAATATTTGTCTTTAATTTCTAGTTAATAAATTTTTCAGAAAATGTTTAGATTTTTGAAAATATTTTGTTCTGATTAAGTTTCTAAGAAATTAACGTATAATCTCGAAGCAATGTACATATTGCTTTATTTATTTGAAAAATATTTGTGAATATTAAAAGTTCATAATTAATTTTCATTTTATAATTAAAAGGTCAAAACAAACGTAAGAAAGGTTTTTACAACTCAATTTCTTTTTATTCAGTTGAAACGCAACAAATCTTTATATTCCGATTAACTTACAAATAAAGTACATAAAAATCGTAATGCAATGTGCACGCTTTGTAGAATTTAGTGAAAAAAACTAATATTCACAACTTTACATGATTTTATAATAAATTGGCAAACAGTTTGTTTGTCAATAGAAACGTAAGCAAACTGTTTTTCTTTAAATATAATGCATTTAGATGTCTCAAAACAAATTTCTTTGTATTTAGATTGACGCACTTTTTGTCAGCATATAGAAAAAACCGCACTGTTTTACCATATGTTAAGAATTGTTTATTTTTGTAAATGTTGAAAATAAAATGACAAAGTAAAGTAAAATTACAGAAAAAAAACTATATAGATTTAGATAAATTCTTTAAATTTAAATTAATTGTCTATTTTAAAATTGATAAGTAAATAAAACAATAATGAAAACGTATACAAACGTCCAATGTATGAGAATATATCACCAAGTACATTCTAAATTTACTTTGTTCTAAATTAAGCATATATTTTATATTGAGATTTCATCGAGATTATTAATAAATATCAACGTCTCTTTGATAGTCAACATCATATAAAAAAAACACACACACCGAGAGAAATTATGCGACAATCGAAAGTCCTTCGAGGTTAATGAATGAATGAGGTTCATTGGATCGTATGAGGATACGGTGGAAATGTGCTTGAACGTCCGGACAAGAGAACGCACGAATCCACCTTGATGGATTTACGCAATTAGTGTTTCCCATTTGCATTGCGCAACCTGATCATTTTGAAGTCGGTTCATTGTCTGTTGTCGTCGGTCCCAATGTTGTTGCCAAAATGGGTATTTATAGACTCCGGACACTTTTAGAATACCCAAAAACTCCCGTGTCTTGTCTATTTTCGAACGCATCATGACTATAATAAATCGCATTAATAGGAAGTGCTCCTTCTTACACTGAACATTTTTTTATTTCTTCTTGGGAAAAGCCGAATCGGCGATTTAAAGTGAACTGTTTTTTATTTTATTCCCTGAGGGATATAAATAAAGGAGCCATTTCCGATTTAAATGAATCAACGAGAAACACACATCATTATGTTTAGAATGAATTATATATATTAATATAACAGTAATTAATTATTGATAATTATTGTAATAAACAAAATATAAACATTTAGTGCTGAATTAAAGTGCATCCTTTTAACTTATCGTCCAACGATGTTATCTGTTTACTTAATTATATGACTCTTTTTGGAAAAGAATACATCATCAATGATCTAATTCAAATAAAATTAAAATTGGTCAAAAGTTGTACTAGAACAAGAAAATAACATCAAAGAAAATAACGAAGTGAAATATTTCCTATTTG
The DNA here is from genome assembly GCF_001412225.1 of Nicrophorus vespilloides. Lineage (NCBI taxonomy): Eukaryota > Metazoa > Arthropoda > Insecta > Coleoptera > Silphidae > Nicrophorus > Nicrophorus vespilloides. The sequence continues at coordinate 102,725 of NW_017096027.1, forward strand.
TTAATGAATATATAAATATTTACTTGAACTTTTGTATCTACCAAATAAATATAGATTTTTCGCTTTTTATTTAATAAATTTATGGAATTACATACATTATAAAAACAAATAATGCAGACTTTCTTAATCTAAATAATATATGGTTATATAAATAAATGTTGTGGAAACAAATGAATTAGTTAATTGAAACAGTTTAGTCAATTAGCGAGGAACGTGTAGAAGTTTTAATTTCCGTTTGTATTTAATTACCTTGTTTTCGTATCAAGCTGTGCACATAGTTGACTTTACTTCTCATAATAGGAAAAGCGTAAAGTACAAAATCCTACGATTTTCGCGTTAAACGTAAAACTTTCCGTTCGCACATTCACAATTATCTGAAAACTAGTTTTTCCATTAACTAACGTTTCCACGAATGATTTTCTATATTCACTTGTTTCTATGTACGCACATCTTTTCACTTCATCGTTGCATAACGGTTCATTTGTTTTATATACAAATAATCAATTAATTTGATTCGACTTTTTTTCAGTTGATAGATTTCTAACATTTCATTAAACTACTTAAATTAACCAATATAAATTAAATTAAACAATGTATGTATTTGAAATTATATAATACTAAGTAATTCGGACTAATCTATATACAGTTGAACCTCGCTTAACGAGCACCTCGCATAACGAGCAGTTTACTTAACGAGCAAAATGAATTGTAAGAAAAATGACTCGCTTAACGAACAATGTTTCGCATAACGAGTAACGATAGGAAGAGAAGTCCCGGATTGCGCGCCTTTTACATCATTTTTAAACTTGTCTACACATATTATGTAAATATATATACATCTTCGATTTTTCTTTGTCATCTTTGTTTAAAGCTGACTATACTTTGCCAATATAATTTGTGTTTTCTGTTAATGCAAAACACAAATGTGTTGTGTCCAACCATTTATTATAATATACAAATACACTATGTACGCTTTTTTATATAAACAAATATTAAAAGTATAAAGAGACCTCCAGCAAGTCCCCGAATTGATACAAGTAATATAAACAAATATAAACTCACTTCACCGTGTGTGAATTGGAAAACATATACTGGTGTTTAGTGGTCATTCTAGTTGCATCTTAGTGTTGTTTGTGATCACAAAATTTCCAAACTTGCGTTCAGACATGTTATTTGTGATTTTTTGTGTGCAAAATTTAATAACATTTGCATGTCTGTGAATAAAAAACCAAAAAATAAAAAGAACCATAGATATGAAAGCAAAATTATTAAAAATCGAGACCAAATTATACTTTTTTTTGTCTCCGGCATGGAACGGATTAACGTAATTTACATTAGTTTATATGGGAAAACGTGTTTCACTATACGAGTATTTCACTATACGAGTAAAAATCCGGAAATTTTGGAACGGATTAAATTGTAATACGAATTAGATATGAAGTAATAAAGATTAAATATATACAAATAAAATTCTAAAAATCTTTAATTAAAAATATCAGTAAATTTGTCCCATTGGAATAATTTCTCATTTATCGATGCAATGCGTAGGACAACATAAAAATAAAATGAAAAACATTCCGATTGGAAAGAATCGGTCGGCGCTTTGATAACGGCAGGCAGCACCGTTACATTCCAATTACTTACAAAACTTTTCCTCACTGAAGCAAAATAAAAACAAATAAATATAAAGTCTGCACGTCAGAAAATGCAAATAAATACGAAACGCTTTTACGCAATCGGTAAACAGAGATGTCAAAGACAGGAAAACGGCCGTACGTTTTGATTGTTATCTTCCGCGGGAGAAAGGAAAATTTACGCACGCTATTTACTCCGCTGGTAGATAAGCCAAACTTTATTAGCAACAAAAAGTTATAAGTGTGTTAGAATAGAAAGACCTATTACTAATTCATTGCAAAAGATTTTAATAAATAGTGTAAGTAGAATAGTATTATAAATACATTAATAAAAATTATTAGAGTCCACAAAAACTAATCTAATCATTAATATTACAAAGATTTAATATGTTTTGGTTAAATTTTCAGTGATTTTTTTTCACCACAATTCCATGGAATTGTCGGTGTTCCACAAGTCACCATTCTGGGTCCTACATTATTGTTTATATTTTGTAATTTAGGTCAATAACATATTTTTTAAAGAATATTCATGACAAATAAAGTATAAAATTTAAAAAGAAACATTAACATATTATAACTAACATTACTTTGGTTTTCAAATAATTGACAATATCTTTCAAAAAACAATAGCATTGAAAATTCTCTTTACAACATTGAGGACGCACGCACATATAAAATGAAACTTCATGTGCAAAATCGTATGAAACAAGTCATGAATTTTAAATAAAGAGATTTCGTTAAGCGATAACTTTACATGTTGCAATACGAAGCGCATAAGCAGAAATGCACAATGATAAACAAATAAAAAGCATTGTTTATCATATAGCATGTTTGACAGCTGTCATTTTGCACCCACTATTTAATCGAGATTCCACATATTTGTTTGACAGCTGTCATTTGTGTCGCGATCCCATATACTTGTATTGTAATTGTAATGCGATCTAATTGTTTATGACATAAAATGTTTGACGTTTTGACTCAAGATGACAGCTGTCATACTTGTTTGTAGTTGTGCAGCGACCTAATTGTGACAGCTGTCATTTCGTGTCCCTTAGATAAAATACGCTGCTCTATAATTCAGTTAGTGACAACATTTAATTAATTCATAACATCTAAATTACTTATTAAATAATTTTAATAATTAAAGAGCAAACTTTGAAATTATCTTTTCATACTACTTTTTTCTTCTTAATTATTTGTGTAATTTTATATTAGTTGCAATGAAAGTTGTTGTTGTTACTATTAGTTATTAGTAGTTTATTCAAGGTATAATAAACTTGAACCAATGTCATGGTTACGATTCCAGCAAATATGGAATTTCCCATGGTAAGAAGCATTGCCACCTGTCTGTATCCATGGACATGCGTTTGAAGGACTTCAACAGGATTGTATTCTTATATTATTCTAAAAGCATCGCCAAAATTGCAGTACAAAATTAACATACAAAATCAATTAATAGTTTGTTGTTGTTTTCAGTTTCGTTTACAATCTATAAACTTTCCCATGTGCATGTTTATAATTGCTATACAAGTATTTACATTTCCACAAAAGTTTACATAATAACGATAACATTTGTATTTGATACTTTGTTTGTATTCTCAATATATATGGAAATCTTCACGTTTTTACATTAATAGTAAAATAATTTTCCGATTTTTTTTGGAATTTTTGTGTGATTGAAATAATTTGAAATATAAATATTTTTTCACTTCTTTCTGTAAAAATAAGAAAAAAAAATAAGTTTCCAAATATATTGTTTATTATTAGTATATCGACCTTTTTGTATACAGAGATAATTGTTTTGTAATTAAGGAAGGTGAGAAAGGTCCAACCCAAAGTCCAAATAAACCCACCTTCCTTTTATAGTTCTCCCAAAAACCATACGTCAGCAAATACAAGATAACATTTTCTTTAATGTGCGTTAGCATAGATAATAGGAACATATAAGCAAAATGAAAAAAAAAGCATATATTTGTTAATTGGTAAATGATCTTGAACATTTTTGTGAAATATTTTGAAGTATAGACAGTACCAAAAGTTGTACTAGAAAAAGAAAATATAATCCAAGAAATTAGAAATAAATGTATGCAGATGACTCAATCGATAGATTTTCAAATATTTAATGCAGAATATGATGGACAAAGAAGATAAAGAAAATGAAGATGAAATTACAGAAGTTCTAGTCGAAAAAATGTTGACAACCAATAATTTAAAAGTTGCTTAAATAACATTTAAAACGTGTTATTTTTTTAGTGAAATGATCTTGATTTAGGAAGAAGTATTTTTGATAATAGTTAATTGCAATAACTCTGTATTGGAAGTTCTCAAATGAAAGAGAAAAAAAGGACTTTTAACTCATGTTTTAAAAATTTATTTATCTTTTCTTTTTATTATTATTTTTTCATTTCCTTTACAAAGGAAAGCAGCTTCAATCTGACCATAGTGGAAAACGTTAATCTAGGTATGGTTCTATATATAAATAGGTCAACTGATCAGTTGAATGTATGATATGAAAACCAAGGATTTTTTCTATGTTTTTCGTTTCTTTTTTCCCAATCGAAAAAACAGAAACATAAACTACAATCAGTGGTGGTAATTAGAAGTACCAGAGGCGCATTTCAGCGAAAACACATTGAACCCGTAAACAATAACAACAACAATGGTTTCGTAATTACGAATCCTTCGGGCAATGGCCTTAAACGCTGCGACCGCTAAGAACGACGATAGCCGTGCAATTACAATCAAATTTTCTATTTACCTCGATCACATTGAACCTCTCTCCTCCTTTATACAGAGCAACTTAATTGTTCGCATGTCTTGAACCTCGATAACACTTTGTATGTAAATGAGCGTTTAACATAATAATCAAGTAAACACGACTCGAAATTGAATGTCTTCGGCCTTTTGATTCGTATCGAATATTTTTCAACTTCACAATTGTAATTCATCTGAAATTACGATGCACGTGTTAACGAAACTCGTGTGTAGAAATAATGTGGTTATCGCGTGACAATGGAATTTTTTTGACATTTGTTTGAAAACAATTCCTAAGCTTTGTTGGAATTTAAGTTAATCAATAGCTATGAAAAATGTCGGATAAAAAAAATAATTTTCATTTTCTTTCATTAATAAAATATCACTAATAATCATACTCAAATTACCTATAAGAATGTTCTTTAGTTATAAAATAATACACATAATACTAATATTTATTGTAACAGTCAAAAACAAAAGTAAACATTTTCATTCACAACAATAACAATAGTAAAACAAAAGATTAACTGTTACCAAGGGCTATTGACCATAGGACTTTCTGCCCCAATACACATATTAAGTGTGAAATATTGGGTGAAGTAAAAAGTTCTGAGCGTTTTGTCCAATACATCGAGGTTCTTCGTGAGACCAGTCTTATGCAAATGGTTCCAAACGGTTTTCTGGCTAATCTTCAGTTCCTGGGCAATGGAATAAGTGCTCAAATACCGATCCAACTCGATGATTTTATCAACATTTTCGATGATTGGCCTACCAGAAATGTCTCATCTTCAACGTGCATGTTACCAGAATGGATACTGTATTGGGACCATAAACAACAAATTTTTTGTTGGCTGTCTGTTCCGCTTTTCCCCTTGGTCGTAGTGGTACAGAAGAATGTATCGAATTTTCTCTGTTTTACCTCTATTTAGGAACGCTGTAACACACAACTGGATTCACTAAACATAAATTTGTCAAAGAACTTTTTTTAAAGCGTTATGTCGCCTTTAAGTCGCAGTATAGAATGATAAGATGCAACTTATACATCGTGAGATATAGGTCAGAACTTTTTACTTCACCAATTACTAAAGGTAAATTTAGTTTGGTTTATAACAAATATAGTCCTGTGTACCAAGTAAATATTAGTGTCTGCTATATTTCCTTTATATACACTGTATTTGTATATCCTCTTATTTTTGATACTTATAAGTTTCCAGCTAATGATTACTCATATTTTCTGAAGTTAGTATACTTTCTTTTAAGAAATAATAAAGTAGATTTATTTGTTTTAGTTTAATTCTAAAACAAGATTATGTGAATAATTATTTAAAAGAACTGTAGTTTTTATATAGTAACTTTACTAATTAATAACTTTATTTAATAAGATAATCAAAAAAAAAACTTAAGTTTTATAATTTACAATGTCAATTTAAAAATATCATTGGAAAAAGCTATTGATTGTAAATTGTATTACTGTATTTGGACTGGTATTAAGTAGAAACCCATAGTTGTTGTTTACAAATGTAGATTTTCTTGTTGACTGCACATTCTTTGATTATTTATTATTAAATTAGTTAACAATTATTAATCATTAAAGAGTTACCTATACAATGTCAAATTAAAATGTTTGTCAATTTGACAATGTCAATTTGAAAATGTCAATTTACCACAATTGATTGTAATTTGTACTTCTGTCTTAGGACTGGTATAACATCTAAAAACTAAGCAGGAATCCTAGATTTTCTTGTTGTCTACACATTTATTGATTATTAATTATTATTAAATTAGTTAACAATTATTAATCATAAAAGAGTTACCTATAGAAATCTACAATGTCAATTTGAAGTGTCAATGATGTTTAGGAGAAAATATTGACCACTCCATGGTAACGACGCTTTTGAATTGTATCCAACTTTATATTTACTTTCCAGCCTCAATAAAATTATACTTTTCATTCATTCTCACACAAAATTCTGTACATTAACAAAAATCAACAGATTAATTGAACGATAGCATTCATAAAATCGAATATGCATCAATAATTGAGTTTACAATTTCCAGCAAGCGGATTTCCATTACGTAATTCCTAGTACACTGCAACCGCTAATCCCTTCCAAAGCATTATCGATTTCGTCTTTGCGGAACGCTCGCTCCGCATATTAATTTCATCTGAATCCTGCTATCCGGGGAATCCCCATTTTTATTGAGAATGTCTTTGTTTCCTTGGAAACGGTATCGAAATTGATTGTCCTTTTCTGCTTATTCCAACCGTTTCTCACATCCCAAATTTCTCTTTTTCAAGAGAAAAAGGCATAAAAAAGAATACATTAAATTCTCATTTCAGCTTTAACCGGTTTCTTTTTGGCACAAGTATCATACGAGGAATCAACATCTCGGACAGCATTCAACTTAAATTCATTTACATTAAAAAATACAGCAATACTTCGAATAGTGCAGGTAATCAGTTCTAACAATATTGAAACCGTACTAATCGAGAAATATAGACCACGCAAAATGAGACTAAAGACAATTAAAATTTAGTTTATTTTGATATTTTTATACTGGACTATAGAAAATCCGGACTAATTGAAGCCGCACTAATAAATGTGATAAATAATTATTTTCAGATTTCGATTATGATTAATGTTTTTATCGGCATTTGGAAATTTAATAAATATTGTTGTTGTTGTTTGAAATTCGATTTGTTATGAAAATTCATAACGTGTTTATTAATGTTTTTTTTGGATCTAAATGCCATCATTCATAATATTTGTAATAGTGTATATATTTAGGATTAGCGAAAACATATGCCGATAAGCACATGCAGCTGAAATTATCAGTAAGAGTTTAGTAGGTACATATTTACATATTTAACATGTAAATATTAGATATATAATGTTTAATCAATACATAAAATGATTCCTGCTCATGGGTTTTCTTGTTGGAAAGTTTAAATTTCAAATCAGCAATATCTCGCATAGTGCGGGTAATTGTTTGAAAAAACCCAACAAATCAATGAACTACATACAAAAATAAAGAGACTTGATTGTATAAAGAAAAGAAAAACGATTTTGTGTTCTAATTTGTCAAGTTTTTATTTTGCTTAATTATAATTAAGTTAGTTTTACAATAGTGAAAAAAGACTAGGCAAGATATTGATGTAAATTCGTTTAAAAAACGTTCCAACTATTTGTGATTAAAATTTCCAAACTTGGTAATAAGTAAAGCATCGACAGATAAGTGCAAGTCAGATCGAAACACTTTCTTATTTGGTTGCAATTCCATCCAAATCGGAGATGTTGTTATCATTTATTTACTTTTCAATTTCATTTCATTTATATTTTTTCTCAGACTTATTATTAATAATAATAATATTGAATTTCGATAACACATATCGTCGCGAACTTTCCCATTTCACGCATATCTTTTCCGAAACATTTAATTGATTTATCGTGTATTTAAACATTGCATTCATTAAGCGGAAAAACGATGTATGTACATATAAATCCTTGTTTTCGTTTTGAGTCTTATCTTATTTATGTGCACATTTCATTTTCAGGCAAAGCTATTGACCTCCGTCAACGAAGTAACACGATCGACTCGTGTTTGGACTGCGTCCAGACAAGTTCAGTCAGTTCTGGAGTAATTCTCGTTCTTGGAGTCGGAATTCTTTGATAAATACTTCCGACTTGTTTGCTTTACAACAATATTTGAAGATTAACATGCAAGATTTGAATAATTTATTATACGTTTTGTATACTTAAAGCTTATTAGTTTATCCAAGTCATAAAAAAAGGAAAGACATAATTGCAGGTAGATAAAACTTAATTGAGTTATGTCCATCAAGGTGTTAAGTAGTCAGAGCCAAGTAAATCTTGCACCTAAGGCTGAATATCTAATTTGCGCCCCCGCCTCATGAAATCAAAGAGGTAAAATATTTAATATGCGCCCCTTCACCACAAGAAAACAATATTATTACTTGTGGCACTTGTGGCAACCCCCTTGCTACGGCTCTGTATATAATCGGTTAAAATTCAAACTGTGCGTCGTAATACAGGGGCGCCGCGAAAATCATAATATAAAGTGATAGGCCAATGGTTTGACTTAGGACACTACGACAAAAATGCAATTAGTTTACAAAATTTTAGATAATTCGTTTAAAACAGAAATGATTTTGTAATTAAAATATACACTGGAATATTTATTAAATATGTATAAAACAAATGTTGTTAGCTAGTCGCTTTTGAAAAATATTTGGAAATACAAGATTTATATATTAAAAAAAATTGTACACTAATTTATAATAAAGAATGTGACATATTTGCAAGTAAATAAATTTCATGAAAGACAACGTAAGAGATGTATTTTTGAAGACATTTACGAAATTTGTTTACTAAAATTTAAATATTTTATTTTTTAAATAGAAACTGCGTTGTTGTAAGTATAAAAATACTTTTAGTTAAGTATGTATATGTATGTTATAAGATTTCGCAAGTTTTTTTTTGTGAAGTGCAGCCACTTGTTCGTAATTTTATCTACGAAATAAATTAATACAATTTGAAGCGGTTCATAAAGCACAGTTCGCACTGTATCTCTCAATATATGATTGTTACTAGGCCGAGATATCTTGAACCGATAACAATTATAAATATGAAAACATGTCTATATAGTTAGTTACATTATTATAAATAATTTTACTGTGATCTGTACATGTTTTAAAGTACAAGTCCAGTTTACGAATATCACGAAATATGTAATAAACATTATAATTAATAAATGGGTTACTCATTGTGAGCTATCAAATGAGCACTATAAAATTGTCTAAAACACCAAATGTAATACAGTCCAACATCGGTATCATAACAAAGCTTCGATATAACAAAGTCCGCAATTGTCCGAAAAGACAATGAAAGGAGTCACTAACAAATGATTAACTAAAACTTAACTTAAAATATGGTCATAAGAAAGTAATGTTCAAGATTTTAAAGTTGTTATCCAGATGACTAAATTAAAGAAAGATTCTAAAATGTTAGAAATTTATTGAAGATGATGGTTTTACTGTGTAAGATAAAATAAACTTTGTTAGCTACAAAGACAAAGAAAATGAAGACGAAATTAAAGTAGTTCTTATAGAAAAATATTAAGGACCAAAGGAGTTAGAAAATATTGATTCATACTTTTCTTTGGTTAGAAGATAACTGACTGTTCATGTTAGACATATAGTTTCGTTTAACGAATGTTACAATTATAAGCTTTTCGGAATCGTTTAACCCAATTATATGACATTGACAGATATGTCATTGAAAGTGACATTTAGGAAAATCATCCATTTTTAATGCTTTTAATATTAATATAGGTTAAACTCTGAGAATTTATAGTTGGAAGTACTTAGAAAATTAGTAAATAGGTAAATATTGATTCAGACTTTTTTTGTTTCTTTCATTTTCTTTACGGAGTAACGTATTTTGGCTATATTATGTTTATCTCTGAAAAAAACGAAGTAATTTCATTGAACACATCTTATTCGTTAATCGAGGTATGACATATACAATTATAATTTATTGGGAATCGTTTAACCCAATTATATGACAATTGGTATTTAAGAAAATCCATTTTTAATACTATTAATATTAATATAAGTGAAACTCTGAGAAGTAATAGTTGGAAATAGTTAGATAATTAATATATAACAAAAGAACATATTGATTCCAATGTAACCTCTAGCTATATTATTTTTACCTCGTTAAACGAAGTAATTTCATGGAAAAGATGCATTCGTTAATTGAGTTCTAACAATATCATAGACAAATGAGCTATTTGGACTGGTTTAACCAAATTATATGATGTATCTGTCAATGTCATTTAACATTTGACATTTAGGATAAAATCTGAGAAATCAAGTTTGGAAGTAGTTGGAAAATTCGTTAATAATATAAAATTATATTAATGATTGCTACAAATGTGAACGAGAGTGAAACCGTCGGTGACCCATGACCTTAACCTATCGATTTTCCGATGGAGCTGACCTTCAGAGCACTGCGATGCCGTGCATGGGGAACCTTAATTGCTTACATAACCCTAACCGGAATTCGCGGAACCGTCGTGTTCCAGGAGGGCTTATCCCTTCCACGACCTCGAATCGTTAAATATTATTGAACAAAATACCAAGATCCGAGACGCGAAAACACATCACTTTATCTATGTTTGTCACACTCGTTGTGGGGGTTTCACGCTCGATTCCGAAAAATAGCCGTATCTAGAGTGCATTCTCATAACGCTCTTAATCCCACCTGCACGCGTTTGAAGGTTAAACCAATTAGTTAGTTTTGTGTAATTATCATTTGTCGTCAATGTTAATTAATTTTTTATTTAATTGTTTTACACAATTGTTTTACATAACATTTGCTTTTTATAATGCAAGAATCATATGTATCAAGTTGCTTTGTTGTTATATTAATCCGATTAAAATACAGACATCAAAATAAACAAACCGATTTAATTTTAGCATTAGATAAAATCGGAATGTCAGCAACGTTACAATCCCAAATTATCAAATTTCGAAGAGTCATCATTATTCACAACTTTCAAGTAGATTTCAGTTAAATTGATACAGTCATACATAAACAAATTAAAAACATTGAAACTTAATTATACAATAAATATAATTATAACATAGCAATACCTTGCATAGTGCGGCTTTAATAAGTTCGGATTCGCTAAAGTCCGGTCTTAAAATTGAAATTTAAAAAGACTAATTGAACAAAATAAAAATAAATTCTATTATTTTTTCTACTTCCTCGATTAGTCCGGTTTCAAGCAATCCGGGATATTGGCAGAACCCTTTACTCGGTTACTGCGAGTTACTTCCATTACATTTGAAAATTGACACAAATATAATTTAAAAAGAAAAACAAAAGAAGAAAAATTGCTTAATCGTTTGTTTATTTAAATAAAGTAATACCTCAACAGAAAACAAAGTAACCTGGAAAAATAGAAATGAAATTAATGACGAAAACAAAAAACATATATGGATGTCAACAAGTAATAATCCATACTACCGAACACAACAAAACAATAAACTAAATAACAATGGAAAAACGTTCAAACGCAGTTTTAATTATTCCATTTGTTTATTTCAATTTCTACTAAAATTAAGTAGTAGTCACGCAATGTTTATTACATTTTTTTCCTATTGAACTTAATCGGAATTATAAGAAACACACTTAACTTTAAAATACTTTTTTTATTAGTTTCATATTACTTCTTACTAAGCTAATTAGATATTATTGCAACAATACTTTGCATAGTGCGGATAATCTAATTTGCCTATAATTTGGTCTGTTAGTAACTAGACTAATCGAGGAACTAAAAATATAAAAGGATCATTTATGTATAAACAAAATACTTTTTTTAGAATTTATTTATATTTTGCTTAACTAAAATTTAGTTTGTTTTGAAATTTTCAAACCGTACTATAGTGAATCCACACTGACTGAAGCCGCACTATGTGAGGTTTTTCTGTAGATGTAATTTGTAAGGTAATTTTCATAATCTACACTACAAATAAGTGCAGGAAACAAATAGGATTTATAAGTAAAATCTCATTAAGTTCCTTTCCAAGAAAATCAATGTTCTTCGATTATGGCTTCATAATCTTTGTTATTTGCAAATTTCATCAAAACAAAATAACAGTTATTTCAATTTTTTTACTGAATTTAATAATATTATTCATAGTAGTTAAAATTGTATGAAAAGATTCGTTATAATGAAAACATGCCAAAAATGCATGAACTAAAGATTTTTAATAATACTAATTTACGTTTGATTGGTCATTATGGTCATTAAGTATGACATGTCCGATTATCGAAGTATTAACTTTGATACCCGCCTTCTCCGATATATTATTTTAACAGTTCTTTGTTGACTTATACTAACTGACAACCACTTTTTTAATACATTGTACCACTTCTTCTAGTGATAAGTATCTGATTCCCAGCAAGCTGTAAAAAACGTCTTTCAAGATTTTATCGCCACTCGCTCTTCAGGCTTCTTCGTTGCAGATGGCAAAACCGTACCTATAGTTTAGGCACATACTTTCATCAGACGTCTCATACTTAATGACCTAATGATAATGAGTTAGAACTTCGATTAATTATATTTTGTACAATGTTATTTTTGTCTCTTTCGTATAAGATATATTTGTGTATGTTGTTCATATAAAGAACATTTGCGTCTATGAGAAATTATTTTTCTTTTTATACCAGGTTTTGAGAAGATGAGTTTTCATATTCTTAAAATGATCACAAAGAGACAAAAGCATCACAAAGAAATTGGAACGCCACAATATAAAATTACTACTGTATTTTATGATGCCAAAAGAAAACAAATTTAATTTATACTAAATGTATCTATCCTTCATTCAAATATCAGTCCATAAAGTTTTACAAACTTAAATATATTTACGACTTTAAATATGCAAATATTGAATGCGTTTTAAAGCATCTCTGTTTTGCCTACGACGTGGTCCCATTGAACAAAAATAATAATAATATTGAGCAACTGCGCGAATGAAAACATCAACAAACTTCAATCGCTTATTGACCACCGAAAAATAACTGGTTCAGGCATTCAAATCAACAAACAATAGTTTGCACCCAATTCGCACTCGATTTTGTGCGTTTCTTTCTTTGTTGCATTCAACATTTTCATTTTGAACTTGCATAAAAAATGTAAATATTTCCATATGAATTAGACGCACTGTTGTGCCGTTCGCCGTATTTGCGAAACGCATTCGCCAAGGTGCAGAGTCCCAACAATAGGAACAACAAGATTGTCGTTTATATTATTAGTAAATAGATTACAACCGTCGCATTAACTATTTCGTTCGTATTTCTTCCAATTAACAAATCACAGCAGGTTTAGTATACAAATTCGTATGGAATTTTACATTTGATTTAATTTTAGTGGAATTTTACTTTTTTTTTGATAGGTATCAAACTTAATTGTTCTTTGAACTAAATGTCAAACTATATTGTTTATTTAGACTAACTATTTTGCCATTAAAATTAATTATAGAAATGCATTTAACATTTATCAAACATGTATTAAACTTTACAATTCTTTAAACTAATTATATTATCAGTAAAATTCAAAATATAAGTGCAAGTTGAATGTATTGAATTTGACATGTGTCAAATTTTATTGCATATTAAACTAATTATATTTTCAGTAAAATTCATTATAGAAATGCAAGCAGAACTTTTATGTTTTTTAAAGTAATTATTTTGTGAGGAAAATTTATTATAGAAAATGGAAAATGTGACATTTATTTAATCATGTGTCAAACTTTATTGTTCTTTAAACTAATTATTTTGCGAGTAAATTGCATTATAGAAATACAAGTAAATTATGACATTTAATTTGACATGTGTCAAATTTTATGTTTTTTGAAACTAATTATTTTGCCAGTAAAATTTATTATAGAAATGCAAGTAGAATTTGACATTTAATTTGACATGTGTCAAATTTTATGTTTTTTTAAACTAATAATGTTGCCAGTAAAATTAATTATAGAAATACAAGTAAATTATGACATATAATTTGACATGTGTCAAATTTTATGGTTTTTTAAACTAATTATTTTGCCAGTAAAATTAATTATAGAAATGCAAGTAGAATTTAACATTTAATTTGACATTTGTCAAATTTCTTGTTTTTTTTTTCGACTAATTATTTTGCCAGTAATATTCATTAAAGAAATACAAGTAAATTATGACATTTAATTTGACATGTGTCAAATTTGATGGTTTTTGAAACTAATTATTTTGCCAGCAATATTCATTATAGAAATACAAGTAAATTATAACATTTAATTTGACATGTGTCAAATTTTATGGTTGTTTAAACTAATTAATTTTCATGAAAATTTATTATATTTTACAAGAAAAATGTGCTATTTATTTCATTATGCAAACTTTATTGTATTTTAAACAAATTATATTGCCATAAATAAATCATTATAGAAATGTAAGTAAAGTGTAACATTTATTTTATCAAGTGTCAAACTTTATTGTTTTTAAACAAATTATATTGCCAGTAAAATTCATTATAGAATTGCAAGTAAAATATGACATTTCATATAATATGTGTCAATTTTTATTATAAAATTGAATATATGTTTTGTAGAATATAAAATATAACAAAAAAGTGTTTATCCTAGAATCATGTTGAAAAGAAAAAGATGTACAAATTTACAAATTCGCCATAACTTGAGACTATTTTCTTTAAAGAAAACAAACAAAAGCATAAAAATAGCACAACCGGAAAATGTGCGCAACAAAAATATAATACCATCATTGGGTATTCGGGGATTTACCCAGAGAGGTGCAGTTCGTTTGGGCGAATACGAATTGTTGGAAACGCGTTGCGAGCGAGAAAATTTTCCCGACAACTGTCGAGTATTTTGAAAACCGCTGGCTGGATCGTTGCCGAGTCCACTCTCAATCTATTACTTGTTTATGCACTTGGAAATGTACAGTCGGAACTCGCAATTGCATTTATTTATTTATTTACCACGGTTATTGCACTTGACCTTCAATTGAAGCAAGATCACAATTTGTATTTTGTTATTGCTTATACGTTTTATTCCGTACTCTCTGCTCTATTTACACATTAAGTTAGGTCAGTGCGATGCAGTTTATATCTAGTTTTTATTAGATAACTCCTCCAGGATGCATATTTTCATGTAATGTTCTATATATGTAACAAGATATTAATGTCTAGACAGGTGCAAATAAATAATTATCATAATTTATTAAATTACCTATTAAAATAGTAAAAAAAAGTACAACAATACCTCGTCTAGATCGGTTCAGCCCATATTCCGGACTGTTTGAAACCGGACTAATTCAAAAATTAAATAAAATTTAAATGAACCGAACAAAACGCATGAACCGAATCATTTAGTAATCATTTATCTATAAAAAAAAATAACTGTGTGTACTATTTTGCTCGCTGAAATCCGGATTAATCGAAGCCGTACTATGCAAGGTATTGCTATATTTTCTTTTTTTTAAAGTTCTTTCTTCTACTTTAAAGTCTTAATTTTTGAAACACTTTCCATTTCAAATTAATTTATCGTAGGAACGTTCCATTAAGTTCATTAAAATACAATTAATTTCGTTCTTTTAATTAATTTTTACTATTGTAAAACATTTCACATGTTTTCTTTTTTATTCAATTAGCGCAAGTGTCCTTAATCCACATCTTAAATTTTTATTATTGTATTTCTAATCTAAATGGAAATTCTCGTTAAAAATATATTGATTTTTACAGATTACACATCAATACTATTTCCAACATAACAACAGTCGATATGAAAGTCTCTATCACTTTAGATTATATTATTTGATCTATCTATAGGAAGTCTAGGTTATAGACAATCATGGTAATTAAAAATCTTTCCTATAATTATTTAGAAATTTTCTAAAACTCACATTTAAAAACTAATATTTAAGCAAAGTAAATATAACAAGTTTACTAAATGTAGTTGCAGTTATCAAACGTTACAGTTTATTTACATAAATAATTTTCCAATTTATCAAATTTATTATTCCACGGGGCTGAGGAAACTTTATTTTTCTAAATGGAAACAACGGAAAACTATAATGAGTTAAGATAACAATAAAATAATAATTCCACATTCCATAACGGAAAAAAAAATTGAATAAAATTTTTGTTTGTCGGTTCCATGAACAACGATTGAAAATGTTTCATTTCTCAAGAGGAGAAGAAGAAAATAACATGCAAAGGGTTTGATTCTTGTATTTGCCCTATAGGAGGGTATAAAAAGAAGCGAGAATTTACCCTCCTTTTATTTTTGGACCAAAGTTTTCGAAAATTTATTTCAAAATAGAAAATTCAAATAAATAAATTATTGTACGTTGAGTAAAAACAAGTAATAATTATATTTTTTTTTTAATTTAAATTTTGAGTTTGCATTAATAAATTGAATCAGTCTTATATTTAATAGATATACAGGGTGGTCCAGTTGAACTGCAACTTTTCAGAACGCTGTATTTTTTTATTTGAAATTTGATTTTATTGAACCGAAAGCAAAAAATGTTGGAAAACAATTATTTTTTTTGAATTCATTTCAAATTATCGATATGATCGCCTTGAGCGCGAACTATAGCTCTGAGTTGATCGACAAGCGAGTCACACGCTGCACGAATGTGCCATAAATGGTGGTACTTGATATCTAAATTTCCGAAATTTCTCTTCTAAGTAAATTCGATTATTTTGTTTACGAATTTTTCAATTGTGAAATTTTTCTGTTCAGACAAGACGATATTTGGCAATTGGCTGCGTTTGTACAAGCGCAACAGCTTCTTCGCTCTTCGATTCTACCACAGACGTAGTTTTTTCTCACCACCAAAATAGTATATTGTAACACTACTAGCTTCGTTATAACATGTTAGAGACACAAAAGAGGTTCGAGGGCTCTAACAATAGCCACTTTTGGTTTTCCGTTCAAATGTTGCACTATTACGTTTGATTTCCATCACTGATAACTTTTTTTTCAAAAAACTGAGATGAAAATGCTTCCGCAGGCTTGTAAACAATAAAATCAACTATCATTAGGCGAAATATGAACACATCATTGCCAACAGTTTAAAAAGTTATAGCAGTTTTAAGTTGGTTGCAGTTTAATTGGGCCACCCTGTATAATTATATTTTCTCGTATAATGGATCAAAGCAATAAAATGTGTGTGTTTGCAGAATTAATTTCATTATTAAATTGGCAACAATACATACTGATTGTGCAATGTTTGCCACTATTTTTATTGATTATTTACGGGATTGATGTTGTACAGTGAATATTCTATGTGTTTTATAAAAGCTTTATATTATTCAATCAATGTATGGTAATAATGATCATTATAAATAATTGCACAAAAGAAGATTACAAATTGAAAATAATTGATTGGTGGCAAAATTCAATGGTAAATATGTTGACTATTGACTGGATTTTCTTTGATGCATTTGGAACAATAATGTTATTTTTCTTTGAATGCATGCGACTGAAAACAAAAAAAACTTTCGTCGCATTCCGAGCGCGCAATAAATTACGAAATCTTTGACGTTTTTAGGTCATTTCAGGAATGCGTTATAATTTAGTATGGATTATTATGAAAATAATGAATGTAGCGCGATTTGCTCCACAATTATGAATTTTGGACATCTGCGCGAAAAAACTGTTATCAAGATTTGCATATGGACAAAAGGAACTGGTTTTTTTCTTGTGGTAACGGAATGCTGGAGATATTATTGAAGGGGGGCTTATAATTGGGGTGGTGAAAAAAAGTGGCGACAAAAGAAGGGAAAAAATATGTATATTGATTAATAATTGAAGTTTAAAGGGAAGGAAACAATTTACGATGTAGACAGGAATTCCGAGCAGACCGATTCCAGTGACTAACATGTTCCGACAAGTTGTAAAGTAATAGCGTTCTGGTGGGGGGTCAGGGTATTCCTCGAAACGTCACGTGCGCCCCACTCGCAGCGTCGCGACGTTCGCGTTCCTATAAAAGCGGTGGCGATGGAATCTTGCGTCACAGTTCCACTACCTCCGCATTGAGTGACAGTCGAACTACTAGCTCTACTCTCTAAAAGACAAACAAGATTATTTCACAACATTGGATAAGTCTCCGCATTTGGATTATATCAGTGGTGTGATTAACTTCGAAGCTAAAATTAGTGCTCATTCTTGTGATACCACCAAAGTGACAAGTGTCGATAACAAAGTGTTGTATTCCACAGTAACAAAGATGTGCATCTCGAAGTTCCACAACAGCAAATGCAAAATGTTGAATAGGTATGTTATTGAGAACCAACCGTAAGGATTAAATTTACAAAGATATTAACTATTTGTTTTATTTTCTTCTGCAGAAGCAACATGGGCCGAGCCATCCGCGGCGTTCTTACGCAAGCCAAAGTGGAGAACAGGTTGATCTCCGGTCTCCTGCCGGCCATCACCTACTTGCAGAAGGCCTCCGACGATACTCTGATGTGCCTCCTACCTGAAACCAGAAAGGACGATGCCACAGCTCACATGCAAACAGTTCTTCTGCAAGCGTTCTGCTACGAGAATTTTATACCCGTCATTAAGGTAAGAGGAATCGCACGTGCTGAGATAAGAGTTCAAGTGTTTGTTTTGTTTTTCGTAACGTTATGCAATACACCGGCACATATGATCCCAATTTGCAACCACTTTAATGGATTGTTTGATCAGAGATTGGAGAACACCAAAAAAAAATATTAAAAGCCATATGCTACTACTTTGACGTCACGTTTTCGAAAACTAAACTGAACTATTAAATGATGTTCGTAACTAATTTATATGTTTTCCTTTTTGCAGGTCGATAGCAGCGAGAAATTGGCCGAAATGTGCGGCATCTCCGGCCAGAAGGGATGCCCGTGCGTCCTCATCACAAGAGATCTGACCATCCCATGGGACACGAACTATGACCCACCGCTAACTAACGACGAACAGATCCTTGCCGATTTCTACGAATGCACACTTGAAGAATACCCGACGCCCGTTGTGCAGATGCCGATATGAACGCGTCTATTAGGACTTGATTTTTAATCAGGTGAATTGAAATTAACCTGCCGCAGTCATCTATGAGCGGAGCAAGTGTCTTCTCTTCTAAGCGAATTGTTTATCGTATGTAATATGTAAAGCAATGTAAAGGGAGCGGTAAATGTATTTTATTGCCGATTATGTAAAACATTGCTGTTTATTGTAAATTTTCGAGGATTACGTTTTTCCGGACTGGGGAAAAATATTTGTTGATTTTTTAATGGAAAAATGTTAGGAGAGGATAAGGCCTTTCGGTTTCATTCCAATGCATCGTGCATATTTGTATACATCTAAGGAATATTTATTTGTTTGGGTTTAGTGCGATCCCCGGAATGTTACGGTCTGGATCGCATTGTAAAAGTGAGTTTGTTATAAAACCCATTGAAGCATTTAAAATATTTACAAATTGTAAGATTAGTTACAAAATATTTGAATAATTGAATATGTATTTTATCTCTGTTTTGAAATTAAAGAGAATTTGTTTTTAAAACTATCTACCTGCATTTATTATTATTACCACCTACTAAAAATAAGACAATTTTAAAATGAACTATTTTTGCTATGTGACAGCTATCACTTTATGTCAAATCTGTTGAAATACTCTTAGTTTTCATCGGTACTTTCACAAACATGACGGATCGCGTTGAAAAAAGGTTGAGAAGCGCTGATTTACACCATAAATACGGTACGTATGATATAGGGAGCTTCGATAGTCTGTTAAAATAAGTGATGTTATTTTTTTACTTACTTATTTGTAATAATTTATGTAATGTTGCAATGAATGTTGTTGTTTATTATATTTAAAAATGTTATGTAATATTACTACATTTAAAACAAGGTGTAATCCTCTATTTGTCTACATTACGCTTACTTCTCTTGCTAAAAGTAGTTTTTTTTTTCATTTTAATGATATATACATATAATGTAATTTGTCAACTATTTAGAAATGATTGATCGTTGAAGTATAATGCTATTATTTCAAGTGAATATTTATAAAAATGATATCAGTCAAACTAAATGTACTGTAAAACTAGTGTTAGATATAGTGATAGAATTGATAATATGTGATAATTTGTTATTTATTATCATTCAAATATGTAATTAAGTTATGCAATAATATATACACTTTTTATTGTTATTCGCTACATTATGAATGAAATTCATTAAGTGAGTCGACTTTTCTGAATGAAATTTGTGTTCAGTTTATATATTTATGAATTGTAATATGTTGGTCAATTGACCATATTAATTAATTAAAAAAATATTGTTTGATCACAATAAAGACATTTTAAGATTTCTTCTTTTTTTTTTACAAATATAGCGCAAATTTTGCATTTTGAGTTACTATATACATTTTCGAGTTTAAAGAAAACGTGAATACCATTTAATGAGTTCTGATCTTAATCCTCTGACTATGTTATATCTCTTGCTGATCATTTTGTTGTTAGCTTTATGAATTTCAAACTAAGAAATGGTATCATTGTGAAGGAAATGTCTTTGCTCCTATTACATTTCTTCTGTATTATCATTGGAAAAGTTCTATTAAAGAATAGTCTTGATATATTGATATAAATTAACAAGTAAGCTATACTAGTCAAACAAATCAATTCTAGATTTAGTTATCGATGCAGATTGATAGCATTAAGTTTTATCAACCACCAGCTTGGTTGATAAAATCCTTAAAAAAGATGAAGAATTTTATCATTTTATACAGCTGTCACCTATCATTGAAGCGTTGAACTGATAAAATAGTCTTAGCTTTCCTATGTTTTTCTTTCATTTGTTTTTGAGTAGCAGAACAAACAAACAAATACGTTGCATTGCGCGAAAAAAAGGTTAAGAAACGCTGTACAGGCTTAATTTTGTCTTAAGAGTCACCAAGCTGCAGGTTTCGTCACTCTTAAGTTGTTAATTTATATTAGTTTACATTGTATATATCAACTAAACAGATTAAGAGAATTTGAAATGCTTGAGATATGCAACCAAATTAACACGTTAATCCATATTGAATAATTATTATCAAATTTGTCAAATAATATTTTTAAGAATGTATACAATGGAATATTTTATTTATGGTTATGTATTATTACAAAAGTAGTAATAATAAAATATTCTCCTGACATTGGGCCAATATCCTGACTGCGGTTCTGTACTTCCATAATCTATATTGAAGTACGCCACTGTACAAGATGCGTCATACCTGACCGAAGAAGCCCGAACGCTAAGAAAAAGTGTTTTTTTTTTTGGTTCAGGTATAGAGTTGGTAGAACTGATAGTATAACAGCAGCAGATTATTGCTCAGGCTTAGGCTGTCACTGCAGTGCGTGGGCAAATTTGTTCATATTTGTTTTTGCCCCAATTTCGGTAAGATTTAAAGACTTAAAACAATTGAAGTATGAGCTGAATAACAGTCTGTCTGTTAAAATAGTGTTGTTCAATGTGCATAGCTTTCATTGTCACCCCAATTGTCTTGTGTTTTTTTTTTTTGGTATATTTTTTTAACACCTAGCAATTGATTTGTTTATATTGAGAACAATAAGATAAACAATTCACGATTATCATTATTGAAATGACCTAATAATTGTTCCAGATAGAAACACAACAGAATGAGCATGACCGAAGTAGAGGAAACCTCAGTCCACTCCCTGGGCACTGTGGAGCCCCAACGCGTTTATGGGGGCTGCGAGGGCCCAGATGCCATGTACGTCAAGCTGATTTCCTCCGATGGCCACGAATTTATAGTCAAACGCGAACACGCTCTGACTTCTGGAACAATTAAAGCCATGCTCAGTGGACCTGGTCAATTTGCTGAAAATGAAGCCAACGAGGTGAACTTCAGGGAAATTCCGTACGTATAGAAATGTATAAAACCCTACAATTGAAACTAATAATAACAATTTCAGGTCACACGTGCTACAAAAGGTCTGCATGTACTTCACATACAAGGTTCGCTACACCAACAGTTCCACAGAGATTCCAGAATTTCCGATTGCCCCAGAGATTGCACTTGAATTGTTGATGGCTGCTAACTTTTTAGATTGCTAACTTTGTTTTGTTGTTGTTTTTTAAGATGAAAGACAAAGTCATGAAAATTGGTTCGAAGAGAGAGAGAAAAAAAAAGGAGGATTAAACAAGGATATATATAAGCTCGTACATGGTTATAGAATTTATTTTTTTTTGTGTGATACTGAAACTAAAATATAAACATGGACTACAGCTAATTTTTTTTCTATTTATTTAATTTTTTTGTAAATCAAAGTAACTTTTTTTTTATTATAATTTTATTGTGTTACTGTATTATTATTATTGTAAAGAAATAAACAAGAAAATCACATGGAATTGGAAGAGTAAGGTGGAATAATATATATTAGTCCTTTTTACTTTAACTAACAAAATATAAATTAATATTATTCACTTGCATTAAATGAAAAGTGGACAAAGCCCGAATTAAAATATGATAAAAGCGTGATTGATTAATCATTATATATGGTAATTATTTAGTCTTGATGTGAAGGCGAATAAAATTTGGATGGTAAGATAGGCGAGGTTGTGCTGTACCTGTTCAAATAGGGAATAGATTTACAGGAATAATACCGTTTATCGATGACCTTATCATAAAACCTGGACAGTTTAACTGCATTCGACGTTCCTGCAGCAATGTACCTGGTTTGCCGACAATCCAACAGGATCTCGTCCGCATCCAATTGATTGGCAATTTTCGCAGACCTAGAAACCATCTTCTTATCATCCACTTGATCCAATTTGGTGCCAATCACCAAAATAGGGATTTGCGTGAATCCAAAGAAGTTCTCTGGATCAGCATCATCAAAGCTCTGCACTGATACCAGACTAGAGTTTATGTCTCTGTTAACAATCTCATGCAACCATTTCTTCAAATTTTCCTCAGACTTTTTGTTGGTCAGATCATGGACCAAAATCACACCATGGCATGGATTGTAGAAGACATGCCTTGTGTTTCTATGGTTATTGCTGCCTCCGACATCCCAGAATTCCACAAAGTAGGAGACCTGCCCAGGTGTTCCTTCCTTGTACTCATGCAATTTAACTTCTACAGAGCAACCCACCGTCCAGCCAGGGGTGCGAATTGGTTCATTATTTGCTACAACATTAAATATTTACAAGGATTAAAATTTATCTTATAAAATATTATTAAATTTCCAATTATTTTACCGGCTAAATGAACGAACGACGTTTTCCCAACACCCGAATCACCTAAAACCATAATACGAACACGATCTATCGCAGACATGTTTTTATTGCAACGAAAACATAGGGTTTAGGTTAGGTCACAAAAATAAATGTCACTTTGTGCTGTATAATATGTAAGCATTTAAATGCAGTATATACGTGGGAAATTAATTAGTAAACGTTCGTCGTTTAACAATTCATATTAAATCAATTTTATTTGTTATCGGCAATAAATATGCATCTGAAAATAATTTATATAAGCCCCAGTGGCCTAATGGATAAGGCATCGGCCTCCTAAGCCGGGGATTGTGGGTTCGAGTCCCATCTGGGGTACAACAATATCTTTTTTTTTAAATCATTTTACAATAAAACTAATTCTCACTTTACACAAATAAATTGTTTGAAAATATAAAAATGAATCAAATATATTGCATAGAAATAATCAGAAAAATATGCTCAATCATCAACGAGAACGTTGATAATGCAATTCTTTGGTTGGCAGTTTGTTAATCAATAACTCTTACAGAAATATATTGCAGTATTATTGGCAATGCCAAACTTTTTTTTTTTAAAAAATATCCTTTTTTGTAATTATATAAGTAACACAATTCTTGTAGCATTTCATAAAGTTATTATTTTTAATATGAAAGAATACACCTCAAGTATGATTTACAAACCAAACAAGATAATATGAAAGAATATTTCTAAATTTTTATAACTTTTTTCCAGGTAATGTAAAGTAAATTAATTATTGTTAGTTGCTCTTTCCATCTGTACACTATGTAGTAAATAATTTATAATATATTTTGATTTATAATTATAACATGTAACCTCAAATTGAATGTTTATCTCAGTTTATCTTTTGTAGCTGTATATTAAGTTGCTGGACTTTAGTTTATGAAATAACCAAAAACTTATTTATATCGGAAATTATAGACGAGAGTAAGCTGTGCCTGGAAACAAATATAAAGTAAGTTACGGAAGACCAGTTGTAACTAGTTGAAAATGGCAGGAGACTTGCTGGAAATTGATGGATCAGTTTTGGAAGCGGTTAGTAACTCTCTTAATAATTGTTAAAATATTTTATTACCACTTGACATTTTCTAGGGTGGACAACTATTGAGAAATGCTTTAGCTCTGAGTGTGCTAACAGGCACTCCAATTAAAATATCAAAGATCAGGGCATGCCGAAAGAAACCTGGATTGGCTGAGCAACATATGAGGGGTGTGGCAAAGTTGCTTTTGAGTTTTTTTCTGTTCCCAGTTTAATTTAATGTATTATAGGTTTGCAATTGGTCAGAGATATAAGCAGAGCTAAAGTCATAGGTTGCTCAATTGGTTCTAATGAGATTGAATTTTGGCCATTTCACAATTATGGTGGGAACTATGATGCTCCTGTAAAGACAGCTGGTAGCATCTGTCTCTTGCTACAAGTATCCCTGCCATGTGTTTTATTTGCCAATGGGCCATGTGAATTGCACCTCGAAGGTGGAACCAATGTTGAAATGGCACCACAATTAGACTACATGACTGAGGTCTTCAAGCATTACCTGAAAATGTTTGGTGGAGACTTTGACTTTCAATTGGTCACACGCGGATACTATCCAGTGGGCAAAGGGAAAGTCATCATTTACACAAATCCAATGAAGCAGTTGAGACCTGTGACTATTTTGGATCAGGGCAAAGTAGTGAAGATCACTGGTTGGAGTTTTGTATCAGGTTCACTTCCCATGAGCATAACGCATGCCATGGCTGGAAAAGCAACCAATATTCTTACACAAATTACAAAGCGAATTGAAATAGAACAGTACAAAGAGTCCAAATATATAGCGCCAGTAGGAAATTGTTCAGGAATAATGTATTTACACCAACAACAACAAAAAAAAACGTTTAAATGGATTAACTAATCATGGTTTTCAGTTTAGTTGCTGAGACTTCAACCGGATGTTTCCTCGGTGCTTCGGCATTGGGAAAACGAAATCACACTGGTGAACAGACCGGGGCCGAAGCTGCGAATCATCTATTGGATAATATCATTTCGGGTGCTTGCGTTGATGATTATTGCCAGGATCAGCTCATCATTTTTATGGCATTGGCAGCGGGTACTTCTCAAATCAAAGTCGCCGCGATTACTTTGCATACGAAAACTGCAATCTATATTGCCGAAATGATTACAAAGGTATTGTTATTTCGATGCAAAGCAAAACGTGTTTTAATTCGATGATTAATTCCAGGCCAAATTTAATATAATAGAGATGGACAACTATAGGATCATTGAATGTAAAGGGATCGGCTATCAGAAGAGGTCTGATTGACTTTGAAAATCTGGAGAGTATTTTCATACTAACGAAAGCTTTTTCATGCGAAATCGATGTGATTTTATTTAATAGTTATGTTTGCAATTTCCATGCAAATTTAAGTATTAAATAGAATGTTAGAGTGTATTGCACTTCTTCACATCTGTTTCGAAATTACAGGGATTTTTTTTTTTGTGAATATCAGCTTTAATTTGAAATATAAGAATCATATTATTGAAATTGTTTATATACTAAATAATGTAATCAGTATTTATCAAATATGTAATATCATTAGATTGAAGCTAGAATAAAGTTTATGTGAATGAGAACGTTTTGAATTTTGGCGCCACTAAGAGCTGAAATGTATTGACAAAATCTGGTGGCCAAGCTGTGCGCGTTAACGAGAGCGCAGATCTTTGGTTAGAGTCGGTTAGCGAATTGACGTTCAGTGACGTTTGGCAAAGACAGCTGTCATTTGGTAGTATTGTGATTTCTGTGGAGGAGTTCGTTTGTTGCATATTTTTATATCGATTTCTTGAGCCAAAGAAAAAATGTCGTACGCTTACCTTTTCAAGTACATCATTATAGGAGATACAGGTAAGGAGTAGAATATTTCTTTATACTGTATTGCGTCCAAAAGATCGCATAACGCCTAACAATGACATTCATGGATGTCAATATATCTACAGACATATATATATGTATAAGATCGTTCGTCCATTATTCCGAAAAACAATTCTTATCTGCGTATTAATAGCCTGTGTTGATTAATTTAGGTGTGGGCAAGTCGTGTCTGCTCTTGCAGTTCACTGATAAGCGCTTCCAGCCTGTCCATGACTTGACCATTGGCGTCGAGTTTGGGGCCCGCATGATCACCATCGATGGCAAGCAGATCAAGCTGCAGATTTGGGACACTGCTGGTCAGGAGGCGTTCCGCTCAATCACCAGGAGCTACTACAGGGGTGCTGCTGGAGCCCTGCTTGTTTATGACATCACAAGGAGGGAGACCTTCAGCCATTTGACTACTTGGCTCGAGGATGCAAGACAACATTCCAATTCCAATATGGTCATTATGTTGATTGGAAACAAAAGGTACAAATGCCAGCTCCTTAAAATTCTAATTACTAATCTTTATGTTTCTGTCAATTAGTGACTTGGAAAGCAGACGTGAAGTGAAGAAGGAGGAGGGTGAAGCCTTTGCCAGAGAACATGGATTAGTATTTATGGAGACATCCGCGAAGACGGCCGCCAACGTTGAGGAGGCTTTCATCAACACAGCCAAAGAGATCTACGAGAAAATCCAGGAGGGAGTGTTCGATATCAACAATGAGGTACAGCAACAACAGTCCTAATTTGTTTATTGTAAATCACTAATCTTGTTTTGATTCCAGGCAAATGGTATTAAGATTGGACCCCAGCATTCTCCGACGAATCCGTCGTTGCCCGGAGCTGGAGGCAAAGATGGATCTCAGGGTGGCGGATGCTGTTAGAGCGTGCACCATTGTCCACCTTCTACGCTTTACTTTTAATTATAACGAGAGCCCCACTGCAAATGTGGTACATAAATTAATTACATAAACAAACAAAAAGAAAATGAAATAAACCAAAAGCACAGGATTGATTACATTTATGTAATAAGATTTATGTTTATTGTGATTTTTTTTTAATTTTATTTTTTTTTCCCTTCAGTGTTGTATATGTATTTGATAATATAAAGGAAAAACTAGAGTCAGAAAATCGGAGGAGAAAAAAAATAATGAACTAGAACAGATTTTATTGTCTATATATATATAATATATTGTAATTATTTTTCTTTTTTTTTTGTTATTTTGAGTCAATGTTTAGTTTGTGTGGTACCTATATATACATATAGATATATAAATATATTTCAAGAATAAATACCATGATGTATATCTTAATCAACTTATAAAAATACATTTATTAAGTCAATGTGACCTTTTCTTTCTATTTATTTCATAATACGCGATCTTTTTAACTATCTGAATAAATTTATGATATGTCTTGAAAAATCAATACAACCTTTGGCTTTGTTTTGATGTACATTACAATCACATTTAATTTTTTTTTACTTAATACCAAAAGTCATTTCTACGCATGAAATTATAATTGGAGCTATTATTTACTAATTCGATTTGCAACTACAATTATTTGAATATTTTAATATACATTCATTGTTTGATAATTTGCAAAATCTTATTCAAACAATATTTATATTAATTACAAATCTAAATACGAATATTTAGGAATTTTTACTTATTCTCGCAAAACATTTCTGAAGAGTGAAATAGTTTCACAAAGAGTACGATAGATGTTTTTAGAAGCTTAAATATTTCGATATAGTCGGGATTTTGATTGTCAGGATTATGGTAATCAGAATTTCGATATATTCGGGATTTTGACATAGTCGGGATTTCAAGCGTCGGGATCAATATAGAACCCTTCTTTGATGTATAACATAACCTCAATTGGATAATGGCATTACCCGGCTACTCCACCATTATATAGAAATCACTCACGATCGATGTGAATCATGGATATATTTATATCATGATTATGAATGTTTTCTCAAGTCTATTAATAATTAACAATAACAAAATTTATTACAACAGTCATACAAAATATATATATTTATAATTACAATGTTAAAAAGCATTGCAAATATTAACATGTTATATATTTTGTAAAAATTAAGCTTGCAAAGTTATATTATCAACTTTGCAAGCTTAATTTTTACAATGTTGAATATTTTGACAATTTTAAAGTCAAATTGTCTAATTAATTGACAATGATAAAATAATATGTCTCAATTAAAGGTTATGCATGGTTATGCATTTTAGACGGGTTTATATCGCAAGCCCAACAACTGTCTATTGAAATCCCGACGTTCGAAATCCCGACAATCCCGATAATCGAAATGATGATATTTGTTGAATATTTTGACAATTTTTAAGTCAAATTGTTTAATTAATTGACAATAATAAAATAATATGTCTGAATTAAAGGTTATACATTTTAGACGGGTTTATATCGCAAGCCCGACAACCGAAAGACCGTCTATTGAAATCCCGACGTTCGAAATCCCGACTATATCGAAATCCCGACTACCATAAAAATGTTATTGTAGAAATTATAATAATAAAGAACACTGTCGGGATTTCGATATAGTCGGTATTTTGATTGTTGGGATTATGGTAGTCGGGATTTTGAGCCAGCCGGGATTTCGAACGTCGGGATTTCGATAAACGGGATTTCGGTTGTCGGGCTTGCGATTGCCACCGATTTTAGACATATTGTAGTGTCCCCGGATTAAGAAATCTCTGGACACTGCAATAATTTGTAGTATTGTCGATGTGGATTCCTAGTGGGTTTTATGGAAGAGTCTTGACTAAAAAGTGTACTTAATCGTATTTAGTTAACACTCAGATTCATAATTTAGCTTCCAGTTACTACAAGCATAGGTTGCTGTTCAAGAGTAGTATAGACTAGAACTATTGCTAGGACTAACTCTGACTAGAACTCTTCCTAGGATTCTCCAAGAAAGACCATGTTCAGATTTCAACCCTCAAACTAAGACTTCTCGGTTCGACCCCCTAACAAAGACTATCTTCTACGTTGGATCCTCCAACTAAGACTAAATTATATAATACAAAAATGTGTTCATTTCAAAAAGGGACTGCGTGGGAGGTAAGGAAATCAGCTTTGAGCTTGTGGAAAATACAACCGTTTCTTTATCTATGTTTTATCATTCTACCCACATATTTAGGCTGTTGAGTGGCGATAAAAATAGACGCAATTATACGATTTAATGTGTAACCGTTCTTCGGAATATTCTACAAGTTATTGTAAATAATCACGTTCAAGTATCCGTATTAATTATACAATAGATGATAATAAATTGGTCGGCCACGACAATATACACAAAATTGTGAAAAACCATTATTTTTTACACAATTTTGAAATAACTAAAATTGCTAGAACTTGCGAAAATTAGCAGATGGTTCATTTTTCGATATGGATGAATTGCTTATTGATATTGAACCTCTTGAGGTGTAATAGAGGTGTACCTCTTCTTATCTGCTGGAAGAAAATCAGAGTTGATAACGAAAATAATTGGAAAATGATCATTTTGCTAAAAAATCTACGAAGTTTAAACGTGAATTGTCGTACATGGCCCATTATTATTCTTATTTCAATGTCAATGTTTCAATCTTATGATTTTTCATATACACTGTATACATTTTGACATATTTCTTTTTACTGCATTGAATTTAGTATGTGTTTCAAACGTAATTAAAATAAAATGCTTTTTGCAAAAATCTAGTGATTCATGCTTGAACTATTTAAATGCGTATACATTTCCAAGAAGTTGTTTTATAATATTATTATTCTTTTCCAATATAAATAAAAATATATATATAATATATA